>NC_058084.1:382402790-382702790 GCF_014858855.1 Bufo gargarizans
GCAGCACGCACGGGTCAGTCGCACTACAGAACAGCACCACTTCACCACCAATGACTGGGCCTCCATGCGAGACCTGTGTGCCCTGTTGCGCTGTTTCGAGTACTCCACCAACATGGCCAGTGGCGATGACACCGTTATCAGCGTTACAATACCACTTCTATGTCTCCTTGAGAAAACACTTAGGGCGATGATGGAAGAGGAGGTGGCCCAGGAGGAGGAGGAGGAGGAGGAGGAAGAGGGGTCATTTTTAGCACTTTCAGGCCAGTCTCTTCGAAGTGACTCAGAGGGAGGTTTTTGGCAACAGCAGAGGCCAGGTACAAATGTGGCCAGCCAGGGCCCACTACTGGAGGACGAGGAGGACGAGGATGAGGAGGAGGTGGAGGAGGATGAGGATGAAGCATGGTCACAGCGGGGTGGCACCCAACGCAGCTCGGGTCCATCACTGGTGCGTGGCTGGGGGGAAAGGCAGGACGATGACGATACGCCTCCCACAGAGGACAGCTTGTCCTTACCCCTGGGCAGCCTGGCACACATGAGCGACTACATGCTGCAGTGCCTGCGCAACGACAGCAGAGTTGCCCACATTTTAACCTGTGCGGACTACTGGGTTGCCACCCTGCTGGATCCACGCTACAAAGACAATGTGCCCACCTTACTTCCTGCACTGGAGCGTGATAGGAAGATGCGCGAGTACAAGCGCACGTTGGTAGACGCGCTACTGAGAGCATTCCCAAATGTCACAGGGGAACAAGTGGAAGCCCAAGGCCAAGGCAGAGGAGGAGCAAGAGGTCGCCAAGGCAGCTGTGTCACGGCCAGCTCCTCTGAGGGCAGGGTTAGCATGGCAGAGATGTGGAAAACTTTTGTCAACACGCCACAGCTAACTGCACCACCACCTGATACGCAACGTGTTAGCAGGAGGCAACATTTCACTAACATGGTGGAACAGTACGTGTGCACACCCCTCCACGTACTGACTGATGGTTCGGCCCCATTCAACTTCTGGGTCTCTAAATTGTCCACGTGGCCAGAGCTAGCCTTTTATGCCTTGGAGGTGCTGGCCTGCCCGGCAGCCAGCGTTTTGTCTGAACGTGTATTCAGCACGGCAGGGGGCGTCATTACAGACAAACGCAGCCGCCTGTCTACAGCCAATGTGGACAAGCTGACGTTCATAAAAATGAACCAGGCATGGATCCCACAGGACCTGTCCGTCCCTTGTCCAGATTAGACATTAACTACCTCCCCATAACCATATATTATTGGACTCCAGGGCACTTCCTCATTCAATCCTATTTTTATTTTCATTTTACCATTATATTGCGAGGCTACCCAAAGTTGAATGAACCTCTCCTCTGCCTGTGTGCTAGGCCTAAATATATGCCAATGGACTGTTGCAGTGGTGGGTGACATGAAGCCTCATTCTCTGCTATGACATGCAGACTGATTCTCTGCTGTCATGAAGCCAGATTGTCTGTTACGGGACCTCTCTGCTCTGCCTGTGTGCTAGGCCTAAATATATGCCAATGGACTGTTGCAGTGGTGGGTGACGTGAAGCCTCATTCTCTGCTATGACATGCAGACTGATTCTCTGCTGACATGAAGCCAGATTGTCTGTTACGGGACCTCTCTCCTCTGCCTGTGTGCTAGGCCTAAATATATGCCAATGGACTGTTGCAGTGGTGGCTGACGTGAAGCCTCATTCTCTGCTATGACATGCAGACTAATTCTCTGCTGACATGAAGCCAGATTGTCTGTTACGGGACCTCTCTCCTCTGCCTGGGTGCTGGGCCTAAATTTATGACAATGGACTGTTGCAGTGGTGGCTGACGTGAAGCCTGATTCTCTGCTATGACATGCAGACTGATTCTCTGCTGACATGAAGCCAGATCCTCTGTTACGGGACCTCTCTCCTCTGCCTGTGTGTGTGCTGGGCCTAAATATATGCCAATGGACTGTTGCAGTGGTGGCTGACGTGAAGCCTCATTCTCTGCTATGACATGCAGACTGATTCTCTGCTGACATGAAGCCAGATCGTCTGTTACGGGACCTCTCTGCTCTGCCTGTGTGCTAGGCCTAAATATATGCCAATGGACTGTTGCAGTGGTGGGTGACGTGAAGCCTCATTCTCTGCTATGACATGCAGACTGATTCTCTGCTGTCATGAAGCCAGATTGTCTGTTACGGGACCTCTCTGCTCTGCCTGTGTGCTAGGCCTAAATATATGCCAATGGACTGTTGCAGTGGTGGGTGACGTGAAGCCTCATTCTCTGCTATGACATGCAGACTGATTCTCTGCTGACATGAAGCCAGATTGTCTGTTACGGGACCTCTCTCCTCTGCCTGTGTGTGTGCTGGGCCTAAATATATGCCAATGGACTGTTGCAGTGGTGGCTGACGTGAAGCCTCATTCTCTGCTATGACATGCAGACTGATTCTCTGCTGACATGAAGCCAGATTCTCTGTTACGGGACCTCTCTCCTCTGCCTGTGTGTGTGCTGGGCCTAAATATATGCCAATGGACTGTTGCAGTGGTGGCTGACGTGAAGCCTCATTCTCTGCTATGACATGCAGACTGATTCTCTGCTGACATGAAGCCAGATTGTCTGTTACGGGACCTCTCTCCTCTGCCTGTGTGCTAGGCCTAAATATATGCCAATGGACTGTTGCAGTGGTGGCTGACGTGAAGCCTCATTCTCTGCTATGACATGCAGACTAATTCTCTGCTGACATGAAGCCAGATTGTCTGTTACGGGACCTCTCTCCTCTGCCTGGGTGCTGGGCCTAAATTTATGACAATGGACTGTTGCAGTGGTGGCTGACGTGAAGCCTGATTCTCTGCTATGACATGCAGACTGATTCTCTGCTGACATGAAGCCAGATCCTCTGTTACGGGACCTCTCTCCTCTGCCTGTGTGTGTGCTGGGCCTAAATATATGCCAATGGACTGTTGCAGTGGTGGCTGACGTGAAGCCTCATTCTCTGCTATGACATGCAGACTGATTCTCTGCTGACATGAAGCCAGATTCTCTGTTACGGGACCTCTCTCCTCTGCCTGTGTGTGTGCTGGGCCTAAATATATGCCAATGGACTGTTGCAGTGGTGGCTGACGTGAAGCCTCATTCTCTGCTATGACATGCAGACTAATTCTCTGCTGACATGAAGACAGATTCTCTGTTACGGGACCTCTCTCCTCTGCCTGGGTGCCGGGGCCTAAATATCTGAGAATGGACTGTTCCAGTGGTGGTTTCAAAGGAAAGGACCGGCACTTCGCTGATGTAGATCACAATGTAGATTTATTCAGTCACATATTCAAAATGGCATAGTGACGCGTTTCAGCACAGATGTGCTTTCATCAGACTGCATAAAACATCTTACACTCCAGCTATTTATACATAAATGAAACACAAAGGAACTGACATCATCAAAGAAGCTCCGCCTCCCTCATTAAATAAAATTCGCATATCAAATAATCGCAATGAAAAATTCGCATTGAAAAATTCGCAATTGAAAATTCGCAACTGAAAATTCGCAATTGAAAATTGAAAATTCGCAATTGAAAATTCGCAACTAAAAATTCGCAACTGAAAATTCGCAATTGAAAATTCGCAAAAAACATATCCACTCTATACTGGCGAAGATTTTCAGTCACATAGTCCATTCTTGCAGTGATTAATCACGCTGAAGAAAAAAAGAAATATATTTATCAGATTGCATAAGGCCGAATGCCTTATAGGAAGCAGGACACATTGTACTCACGATTGAGGCCCCTGGGCTCCATTGTCTGAAGACGATGGATCCAGTAAGCCTCCCTTTTCAATAACAATTTATTTCTGTCACCCCCTCGACGGGGTAATGATACACCTTCAATAATCTGATACCTCAACTGCGAGATGTTGTGTTTTTTATCATAAAAATGAAGGGGTATTGGGAGTAATAAATTCTGTTTACGGATAGTAGATTTGTGTTTACTTAGTCTGTCCTTCATTCTCATTGAGGTTTCCCCCACATATAGTAATCCACATGGACATTTAAGAATGTAAACCACAAATCTACTATCACAAGTGAACGTGCCCCTTATTGGAATATTTTCACCTGAGTGAGGGTGGGAGAAACATGAACCCTTTATAACGCTGGAACAATTGACACAGTTTAAACAAGGAAAAGTGCCCCGTCTAGGTGTAGATAAAGTACTCTGTCCTCTTTCTATTTTATTACTTCCCACATCCGCCCGGACTATTTTATCCCTAATATTTTCTGCCCGTTTATAGCATATCATGGGTGGCCTCTGGAACTCTCCTATCCGTGGATAGGACTTAGATAATATGTGCCAATGTTGATTAACAATAGTCCTAAGGCGCTGGGACCAGGGATGGTATTTAATCACTAAGGGGATCCTTGTTTCTTTCTTAGTTCTATCTGGTGGTGTAATCTCAGCTTTATTACGCTGTATTTTCAATAGATCAGGGGGGTAGCCTCGCTCTCTAAATTTATTGGTCATATCGTCTAATCTTGTTTGACACATATCCCTATCACTAACGATCCGTCTAACCCTCTGGTATTGCCGCCCTGCTTCTTACTAGAATTGTTCCAGTGGTGGGTGACGGGAAGCCAGATTCTCTGCTATGGAACCTCTCTCCAATTGATTTTGGTTAATTTTTATTTATTTAATTTTTATTTTAATTCATTTCCCTATCCACATTTGTTTGCAGGGGATTTACCTACATGTTGCTGCCTTTTGCAGCCCTCTAGCTCTTTCCTGGGCTGTTTTACAGCCTTTTTAGTGCCGAAAAGTTCGGGTCCCCATTGACTTCAATGGGGTTCGGGTTCGGGACGAAGTTCGGATCGGGTTCGGATCCCGAACCCGAACATTTCCGGGATGTTCGGCCGAACTTCTCGAACCCGAACATCCAGGTGTTCGCTCAACTCTAGTTATGACCAAGCAATAAACTGTGAAAGTAGTGTAGTGCAGATTTGTAAAAAGTGGCCTGGTCATTAAGGTGGTTTAAGCTAGAGGAGCTGAGGTGGCTAATCACGTAGTAGTCCAATTTAATATTATACACAGAACATATATCACACCGATTTGGTTGAATAAATGTGGGTTGAAGGAAAATTCTAATTGTCCAAGATGTAATTTACCTGAAACCGATTTTCGGCATATGTTTTGGTCTTGTTCAGAGATAGGTGTTTATTGGAATTTAATTTCTGAATACATACTACAGAAATTAGGGATACAGATCCCAATGTCTCCACAACTTTGCATGTTAAATGATACTTCCATAATAAACTGCACTAAGGATACTAGGGTACTTCTTACCAGAATATTGTTTTTGGCTCATCTCCTGATTGCAAGAGTATGGTTCTCACAATACACCCCAAACTTAAATGCGTGGGTTGGGTGAGCTTGGTGAAAATAGTTAAGGGGTATGAAAAAGCCCTATACAAAGAGCTATTGGGGAAAAATGGAAGAGGATATGATCAACCTGGAAGGACTAGGATCCATAGGTGTACTTGAGGACTCCTTGAACTTTGCTCCTCTTCAAGGTAAGTCCTGTACCCCAAGAGACACTTCCCAAATATGGTGAGTTAAGGGTGGTCAAAGGGTCTGAATTAATTTAAATATTTTTGAATCTCCTGTTTGAGAACTTAGTTTTTTGTGGAAATGTTAAAAAAAAGAATATATATATATATATATATATATATATATATACACACAGTACAGACCAAAAGTTTGGACACACCTTCTAATTCAAAGAGTTTTCTTTTTTTTTCATGACTTTGAAAATTGTAGATTCACACTAAAGGCATCAAAACTATGAATTAACACATGTGGAATTATATAAATAACAAAAAAAGTGTAAAACAACTGAAAATATGTCATATTCTAGGTTCTTCAAAGTAGCCACCTTTTGCTTTGATTACTGCTTTGCACACTCTTGCCATTCTCTTGATGAGCTTCAAGAGGTAGTCACCTGAAACGGTTTTCACTTCACAGGTGTGCCCTGTCAGGTTTAATAAGTGGGATTTCTTGCCTTATAAATAGGGTTGGGACCATCAGTTGGGTTGTGGAGAAGTCAGGTGGATACACAGCTGATAGTCCTACTGAATAGACTGTTAGAATTTGTATTATGGCAAGAAAAAAGCAGCTAAGTAAAAAAAAAACGAGTGGCCATCATTACTTTAAGAAATGAAGGTCAGTCAGTCCAAAAAATTGGGAAAACTTTGAAAGTGTCCCCAAGTGCAGTCACAAAAACCATCAAGCGCTACAAAGAAACTGGCTCACATGCGGACCGCCCCAGGAAAGGAAGACCAAAAGTCACCTCTGCTGTGGAGGATAAGTTTATCCGAGTCACCAGCCTCAGAAATCGCAGGTTAACAGCAGCTCAGATTAGAAACCAGGTCAATGCCACACAGAGTTCTAGCAGCAGACACATCTCTAGAACAACTGTTAAGAGGAGACTGTGTGAATCAGGCCTTCATGGTAGAATATCTGCTAGGAAACCACTGCTAAGGACAGGCAACAAGCAGAAGAGACTTGTTTGGGCTAAAGAACACAAGGAATGGACATTAGACCAGTGGAAATCTGTGCTTTGGTCTGATGAGTCCAAATTTGAGATCTTTGGTTCCAACCACCGTGTCTTTGTGCGACACAGAAAAGGTGAACAGATGGACTCTACATGCCTGGTTCCCACCGTGAAGCATGGAGGAGGAGGTGTGATGGTGTGGTGGTGCTTTGCTGGTGACACTGTTGGGGATTTATTCAAAATTGAAGGCATACTGAACCAGCATGGGTACCACAGCATCTTGCAGCAGCATGCAATTCCATCCGGTTTGCGTTTAGTTGGACCATCATTTATTTTTCAACAGGACAATGACCCCAAACACACCTCCAGGCTGTGTAAGGGCTATTTGACCATGAAGGAGAGTGATGGGGTGCTGCGCCAGATGACCTGGCCTCCACAGTCACCGAACCTGAACCCAATCGAGATGGTTTGGGGTGAGCTGGACCGCAGAGTGAAGGCAAAAGGGCCAACAAGTGCTAAGCATCTCTGGGAACTCCTTCAAGACTGTTGGAAGACCATTTCAGGTGACTACCTCTTGAAGCTCATCAAGAGAATGCCAAGAGTGTGCAAAGCAGTAATCAAAGCAAAAGGTGGCTACTTTGAAGAACCTAGAATATGACATATTTTCAGTTGTTTCACACTTTTTTGTTATGTATATAATTCCACATGTGTTAATTCATAGTTTTGATGCCTTCAGTGTGAATCTACAATTTTTCATAGTCATGAAAATCAAGAAAACTCTTTGAATGAGAAGGTGTGTCCAAACTTTTGGTCTGTACTGTATATATACTGTATATGTGAAACCTTTATTTTTAAACCCTTTATTGTTTAATTTTTTTAGCGATTAGGATGCAGCTGCCATCTCTGAATGGACTGTCCATTTAGAGATAAACATCCACCCATAGGACCTTTATATCCTATGGGCGGATGTGAAGTGGTCCGCAAAAAATGTGTGCTGTCCGCATCAGTATGTCCGTTCCGTAGCCCTGCAAAAAAAATAGAACATGTCCTATTCTTGCCTGTTTTAGGCATTGTTACAATGGATCCGCAAAAAATAAATGGATGACATACGGATGTCATCCGTTTAGTTTTTTTGCGGACCGCAAAACACATACAGTCGTGTGCATGTAGCCTAACAAATCTGAATTTCTGAAAAACATTTGGGTCGAATTTCCAAATTTCCAAATCGATATCCTCACCTCTAATGAATTACTTATAGATCAGTACTAGCAAAATAAGAAAATCTGTCATCCTGCAGCACATTCATTGTTTATTTTTCCTGAAATTCATAAAATTACAATATTACATAAGAATACTCATTCTAAATTAAACCCTAATATACCAAACAATTTTATTAATAAAAGACAATGTACCAATTATTTTTATATACTTGCGGAAATGAAGATCTCTGTAGCTTTGCTGATCTGTGAACTGTTACTCAATTTCCATCTGGTGAAACCATATGTTCTTAAGCATAACAACAAGTAATACAAATATTTCTGCTTCTTTAAACATGCTTCACTTGTGGCCAAGTAAAGAAAAAAAATGCTTCAACTTGCCAGATATGTTGTCACCTGTTTGCCAGCATGCTTTAAGTTGGTTGCAATTAGGAAGTGCATTAATAACCACAGGAGAACTTTATTCAGCTGCAAAGACAGAGTAAATTGAGGGTGAAATTAGATTAAAGAAAACAGTTTCTGACAAAATGAAAAACTTTTTGAAGTGCGCTAAATGGAAGTTTCCTTCATATTATTATTTTTTTGGGTGGGTGGGGGGGATTTTGATTTCATGGCTAATGTATGCCTAAAACATGCTTGAGCCAGGTGACTTAAGTTCTTCATTTATCCATTTTAATTTATTTGTATTTTGAAAAATAATGTAATACAAAATGTAAAAATCCTGAGTTGATGATACACAGAGACAAGACCTGGTAAGGATTAACTGTTCAAATGTTACTGGGCAACTGATGAATAAATATTATACACATCAGTTTTTCAGCATTTCACCTGGTTTTGCTGTGGATTGTGTTATTTTATAGCACGCAAACACATAGACGTGAATCCTGATAAAAAAATTGTATATTTTGGCAACAGTTTTAAATGCAGTAAAATGGATGGACTTATTAGAAGTCTTACCTGAAAACCATGTATAAACCATTGCCAGATGTCCCATAAGCATAGTAGGCCTATTAATATTGGGAGGTTTTGCCTGAAAGTCAGCAATAGCAGTGGCATGCTAAGGGAGGGGGTGGTATTGGTCTTCAGTACTAGCTGTCAGGGGGGTGCCGGATACAATGGACGCTTCCATCAATACAGATGGAAGAGCTCATTGCTAAAGCGCCTGGGAGCTGACAGTCCTTTCACTTACTGACTAGCTCAGCTCCCCATGCTCCTTCCCTCTTCCAGCCATCTGCTCCCTGCTTCACCATTTAGCCCTGCAGGCACAGAGAGCTGGACTATTTAGGAGGGGAATGCAAACCTGGGAATTTGCAAGGGAATTTGGAGCAGGATGGGTATTTCCTGTTTAATTTAATTATATTAACACTGAGAGGCACAGATAGGACATTACTACTGTGAAGAGACAGAGAGAGGACAATACTACTGTGAAGGGGCAGAACAACTGTTATGGGGCAAAGAGGGGGGATAGCTACTGTGATGGGGCAAAGTGATGACAGAACTACTCTGAAGGGTACACATAGAGGGCATAACTATTGTGAAGGGGCACAATGAGGGCATAACTTCTGTGACGGGGCACATACACTCACCTAAATAATTATTAGGAACGCCATACTAATACGGTGTTGGACTCCCTTTTGCCTTCAGAACTGCCTTAATTCTACGTGGCATTGATTCAACAAGGTGCTGATAGCATTCTTTAGAAATGTTGGCCCATATTGATAGGATAGCATCTTGCAGTTGATGGAGATTTGAGGGATGCACATCCAGGGCATGAAGCTCCCGTTCCACCACATCCCAAAGATGCTCTATTGGGTTGAGATCTGGTGACTGTGGGGGCCATTTTAGTACAGCGAACTCATTGTCGTGTTCAAGAAACCATTTTTCCAGTCTTCAACAGTCCAATTTTGGTGAGCTTGTGCAAATTGTAGCCTCTTTTTCCTATTTGTAGTGGAGATGAGTGGTACCCGGTGGGGTCTTCTGTTGTTGTAGCCCATCCGCCTCAAGGTTGTGCGTGCTGTGGCTTCACAAATTCTTTGCTGCATACCTCGGTTGTAACGAGTGGTTATTTCAGTCAACGTTGCTCTTCTATCAGCTTGAATCAGTCGGCCCATTCTCCTCTGACCTCTAGAATCAACAAGGCATTTTCGCCCACAGGACTGCCGCATACTGGATGTTTTTCCGTTTTCACACCATTCTTTGTAAACCCTAGAAATATTTGTGCGTGAAAATCCCAGTAACTGAGCAGATTGTGAAATACTCAGACCAGCCCGTCTGGCACCAACAACCATGCCACGCTCAAAATTGCTTAAATCACCTTTCTTTCCCATTCTGACATTCAGTTTGGAGTTCAGAAGATTGTCTTGACAAAGGACCACAACCCTACATGCATTGAAGCAACTGCCATGTGATTGGTTGACTAGATAATCACATTAATGAGAAATAGAACAGGTGTTCCTAATAATTCTTTAGGTGAGTGTATATGGCATAACTACTGTGAAGGGTCATAACATCTGTTATTGAGGCACAGAGGGCATATTTACTGTGAGGGGAAACAATGAAGGAATAAATACTGTGAAGGGAGCACAATGAGGGAATAACGACTAGTGTTGAACTAAGAGAAGCATTAGAAGTAGCATTCGGTCAGAAGTTTAGGAAAACTTTGATTCACAATGAATCCAAATTTCCTAGCGCTTCGTGGTAACAGCTCAGTTTTTTCTAAAATGGCGGCTGCTTGTCTTACAAAGTAAAAGTAAGAAGCCTGGGAGCACGAGATCAACCATAATGCCACGCAGCCAGCCAATCCACAGATAGCCATACCCTGTGATGTCACAGCTAGAGTTGAGCGGACACCTGGAACGGTTCGGCCGAACTTGACCCGATCTTGACCCCGAACTCGAACTTTTGGGCACTAAAATGGCTCTAAAATAGTCCTGGAAAGGGCTAGAAGGCTGCAAAAGGCATCAAAATGTGCTTAAGAGCATGACAATGGTTCTGCAAACAAATGTAGATAGGGAAATGACTTAAAATAACATAAAATAACATAAAATACAGAAAAATTAAAAATTGCAATCTGGATCTAGGAGTAGAAGGTTGAGGAAGTGGTGGATGGGTGGATGTGGCGGTGTAGGTTGACGTGGCGGTGTAGGTGGAAGAGGCGGTGAAGGAGGAATAGGTAGCCAACACTGATTTGTGCTATTTTATTTTTTTATTGGGGTATCCCCCAAAATATTGGGACATATAACAAAATAAAACTAAGAATAAGTGCACTTGAGTACAAGAATGGATGGTTGAGGCTGGTATAAATGTCTATTCTGCACAAGGTACTGACAAGTTCTGTGGTTTCCATGCCTGGTTAATTTTAATAAACGTAAGCTTGTCCACATTGGCTGCAGCCTGTGATGATGCTCTCTGCCGTACTAAACACACATTCACACTGTACACTGGCTGCAGGGCAGGTCAGCACCTCCAAGGCTGACAAAGTTTTTCCACATTTTGGCCATGCTAATCCTGCCTTCTCAGGTGCTGGTGGTGCCCCAGCTGCGTTGGCGACCTCTTCTTCCTCCTATGCCTTCGCCTTGTGCTTCCACTGTGCCTCCGCTGTCAGGTGGGAATGCTATCATCAGTGTGCGCTTGTAGTCGTGCATCTTCCGATCAGTAACAGATGTTTTCACTAAATTTAGTTCCCTGTCAGCAATGCAGAGCAGGGGTTCATTCATGGCAAAAGGGGGTTCATGTCACACTTCAATACAACAGAGGATTTTGAGAGATTTAGGCCCCAGTCAGCAATGCAGAGCAGGGGTTCATTCACGGCAAAAAGGGGTTCATGTCACCCAGCAATACAACAGAGGATTTTGAGAGATTTAGGCCCCAGTCACCCAGGCACAGCAGGGCTTCATTCACGGCAAAAGGGGGTTCATGTCACCCAGCAATACAACAGAGGATTTTGAGAGATTTAGGCCCCTGTCAGCAATACAGAGCAGGGGTTCATTCACGGCAAAAGGGGGTTTATGTCACGCAGCAATACAACTGAGGATTTTGAGAGATTTAGGCCCCTGTCACCCAGGCACAGCAGGGGTTTGTATATGCCAAAAATGGTAAAATATCACCCGACAATTGAAAATAATATTTTTTTCAATTTAGGGCACTAAAATTGGCACTTTTTTTAAATAGTCTTTGAAAAGGCTAGAGGGATGTTAAAGGCAGTAAAATGTACTTAAGAGCATGGCAACTACTCTGCAAACAAATGTGGAAATAAATAACTAAAAATTACAAAGTATTAACCTGCAACTCAGAGAAGGAGGTGGATATGGAGTCGGAGGTTGAGGAGGCAGTGAATGTGGTGTTGTAGGTGGAGGCAGCAATGGAGGAGAAACAGGTAGTCAACAATGTTTTTTTTTTTTATTGGGGTAGGTAGCCCCGAAAATATTGGGACAAAAAAAAAAATATATGAATCAATGCACTTGACTTGAGTACAAGAATGTATGTTTGATGATGGTATAAATGTCTATTCTGCACAAGGTACAGACAGGTCTTGTGGGATCCAAGCCTGATTCATTTTAATGAACGTGAGCTTGTCCACGTTGGCTGTGGACAGGCGGCTGCGTCTGTCTGCAATGACGCCTCATGCCGTGCTAAATACACGTTCAGAGAGTGCACTGGCTGCAGGGCAGGCCAGCACCTCCAAGGCATACAGGGCAAGCTCTGGCCATGTGGACAATTTGGAGACCCAGAAGTTGAATGGGGCAGAACCATCAGTCAGTACGTGTAGTCGTGTGCACAGGTACTGTTCCACCATGTTGTTCAAATGCTGCCTCCTGCTAACACGTTCCATATCAGCAGTTGGGGCCGGTTGTTGCGGCGAGGTGACAAAGCTTTTCCACATGTCGGCTAGCTAACCCTGCCTTCTGAGGTGCTGGCGCTGACACAGCTGCGTTGGCGACCTTTTCCTCCTCCCCTGCCTTCGCCTTGTGCTTCTACTTGTCCCCCGGCGTCAGTCGAGAATGCTCTCAGGAGCGCGTCTACCAGCGTGCGCCTGTAGTTTCACATCTTCCGATCACGCTCCAGTGAGGGAATTAAGGACGGCACATTGTCTTTGTAACCGGGATCCAGCAGGGTGGCCACCCAGTAGTCAGCACACGTTAAAATGTGGGCAACTCTGCAGTTATTGCGCAGGCACTGCAGCATGTAGTCGCTTATGTGTGCCAGACTGCCCAGAGGTAAGGACAAGCTGTCCTCTGTGGAAGGTGTATCGTCTGCGTCCTCCGTATCCCCCCAGCCACACACCAGTGATGGGCCCGAGCTGCGTTGGATACCACCCAGCTGTGAACATGATTCATCCCCATCCTCCTCCTCGTCCTCCTAAAGTGGGCCCTGGCTGGCCAAGTTTGTACCTGGCTGGCCAAGTTTGTACCTGGCCTCTGCTGTTGCAAAAATCCTCTTTCTGAGCCACTTCTAAAAGACTGGCCTGAAAGTGTTAGAGATGACCCTTCTTCCTCCTCCTCGTCCGGAGCCACTTCCTCTTCCATCATCGCCTTAAGTGTTTTCTCAAGGAGACATAGAGTGTTTTGTAACGCTTTGGTAACGGAGTGGTATTGTAACGCTAATAACGACGTCATCGCCACTGGCCATGTTGGTGGAGTACTCGAAACAGCGCAACAGGGCACACAGGTTTCGCATGGAGGCCCAGTCATTGGTGGTGAAATGGTGCTGTTCAGCAGTGCGACTGACCCATGCTGCTCGCACAGTCTCTCCAGCATGTGCAAGGTGGGGTTCCACCTGGTGGGCACGTCGCATATGAGGCAGTGAGCAGGAAGGCCGAAGTTACGCTGTAGAGCAGACAGCCAAGCGGCGGCAGGATGAGAACGCCGGAAGCGTGCACAGACAGCCCGCACTTTATGCAGCAGCTCAGACATGTCGGGGTAGGTGATTTTGATTTTATCCGATACTTGGTTGTGCAGGGAGGGCAGGGAGGGCATGGCTCTCCTGGAGAAGTAGTGGCGGCTGGGAACGACTTACTGTGGGACAGCAAGCGACATGAGCTGTTTGAAGCTGTCCGTCTCCACCAGCCTGAATGACAGCATTTCAAAGGCCAGCAGTTTAGAAATGCTGGCATTCAGGGCAAAGGATCGAGGGTGGTTAGGTGGGAATTTACACTTTCTCTCAAAGGTTTGTGAGATGGAGAACTAAACGCTTCTGTGTAACATGGTGAAGTTGCTTGGTGACGGAGCTGGTGTTGTTGGTGGCACATCCTCTGTTTGCTGGGCGGCAGGTGCCTCCAGAGGTGGAGGAAGAGGCCGAGGCAGCAGCAGAAGAGGGAGCAGGAGGGGCCTGAGCCCTTTTTTGGTTTTGAAGGTGCTTACTTCACTGCAGCCCGTGTCTCGCATGTAGATGCCTGGTCATGCAGGTTGTGCTAAGGTTCAGAACATTAATGCCTCGCTTCAGGCTCTGATGGCACAGTGTCCAAACCACTCGCGTCTTGTCGTCAGCACATTGTGTGAAGAAGTGCCATGCCAGGGAACTCCTTGAAGCTGCCTTTGGTGTGCTCGTGTCATGGAACCATGAACCAGACGTACAACAGAGATGAGTGGAAATAAGAAGGCTTTATTGGAAATCAAGCCGTAGCAAAAGTCCAAACGGATGGCTAAACCGAAGCAGGGTCTTGCGTAGACAGAGGTCAGGAACCAGGAGGGTGGTCAGACGAAGCCAGGATCAGGAACCAACGGGGTAGTCAGACGAAGCCAGGATCAGGAACCAACGGGGTAGTCAGACGAAGCCAGGATCAGGAACCAACGGGGTAGTCAGACGAGGCCAGGATCAGGAACCAGAAGCAGCAGCAGTCTTAGAAGCATGTGAACACAGGAGGACCAAGCAAGGAACTGAAGCCACAGACCTTCTATATATATGAGCTAGGCATCCAGCTCCTCCCAGTGGGAAGGAGAAGCCGCAGGGTGGGAGGCTACAAGAAACCCAGAAACCAAGATGGCCGCCAGCACATGTCAAACGAAGGTAAGACCATGACAGTACCTCCCCCTCAAGGGCCCCTCCTCCGCGGAGTAAGGAACGGTTTCTGAGGGAAGCGTGCGTGGAAGGCTCGGAGCAAAGCAGGAGCATGGACATCTGCGGAGGGAACCCAGGAACGCTCCTCTGGACCATAACCACGCCAATGGACCAAAAACTGCAACCGACCGCGGACCAGGCGTGAGTCCAGGATATTGCTCACCTCATATTCCTCATGATTGCCCACTTGGACCGGACGGGACCGAGGAACCGAGGAAGTGAAACGATTACACACCAACGGCTTCAACAGGGAGACATGAAACACGTTGGAGATCCGCATGCCAGGAGGAAGCGCAAGGGCATAGGCTACCGGGTTTACCCTGCGAAGCACTCGGAAGGGACCAACAAAGCGAGGCGCCAGCTTGGGAGTGGGCACTCGAAGGTTGAGGTTGCGGGTGGACAACCATACACGGTCTCCGACCTGGTAGGAAGGAGCGGGCGCTCGTCTGCGATCAGCCTGGAGTCTCTGGCGCTGCGCAGAGACCTCAAGGGACCTCTGGATCTGTACCCAAGAAGCACGTAGGACGGAAAGGTGATCCTCCACAGCCGGAGTATCCTGGGGAGAGAATACCTCCGGTAACACGGCAGGTTGGAACCCATAATTGGCCATGAAGGGAGACGTCCCAGAGGAAGAGTTCACCGCCGTGTTCCTGGCAAACTCAGCCCAAGGCAGGAGGTCAACCCAATTGTCTTGGTGATCGGAGACATAGCAACGAAGGAATTGCTCCAAGGCCTGATTAGATCGTTCTGCGGCCCCATTGGACTGAGGGTGGTAGGCCGAGGAGAAAGAGAGATGAATCCCCAACTGTGAGCAAAAGGCGCGCCAGAACCTGGACACAAACTGACTCCCCCGATCCGACACAATCTCCTTGGGCAAACCGTGCAACCGGAAGACCTCCCTGGCGAAAATCGTGGCCAACTCTTGTGCAGAGGGTAACTTCTTGAGAGGAACACAGTGGCACATTTTGGAAAACCGGTCCACAATCATGAGAATGACCGTATGGCCTCGGGATGCAGGGAGGTCCACAATGAAATCTATCCCCAGGTGTGACCATGGGCGCTCCCAGGTGGCTATGGGTTGCAAAAGGCCCAACGGAAGGTGCCGAGGGGACTTACTCTGGGCACAAACGGAGCATGCCGCTACATATGCGGCGATGTCGGAACGTAGAGAAGGCCACCAGAACAGACGTGAAACAGCCCAGGACAGCTGGTTCTTTCCAGGATGCCCCGCGGCCTTGGAGTTATGGTAGGTTCGCAACAACCGAGTGCGCAACTCCTCAGGCACAAAACACCTGCCGTTGGGTCTCCCAGAGGGAGCACCAGATTGAGCCGCCAAAATCTGCTCACCCAGGGGAGAGGTCAGGCTGGTGCGAATGGCGGCCAGGATCTGATTCGGAGGTATGACCGAAGTCGGAATCGACTCCTCCCCGGACAGCTCGGAGTACTGCCGTGATAAGGCATCCGCTCTGATGTTCTTGGAACCGGGTAGGTAGGAGACCACGTAATTAAAACGTGACAAGAACAGAGCCCATCTGGCCTGACGTGGTGTCAATCTCTTGGCCTCAGAAAGGTAGGTCAGATTCTTGTGGTCCGTCAGGATGAGAACCGGAACCACCGAGCCCTCGAGCAAGTGCCTCCATTCTTTAAGGGCCTGCACGATGGCCAATAACTCCCTGTCACCAATCTGATAGTTGCACTCCGCGGAAGACAGTTTCCGGGAGTAAAACCCACAGGGAAGCAGAGGACCCTCTGGTGTTCTACGCTGAGACAGAAGGGCGCCTACTCCCGTCTCAGACGCGTCCACCTCGAGGACAAAGGGCAACCCAGGGTTGGGATGCGACAGAATCGGAGCCGACACAAAGGCGGACTTTAGAGCCTCAAAAGCTCGGATGGCCTCGAGCGGCCAGACCTGGAAATTACTGCCCTTCCTGGTCAGATCCGTGAGAGGCTTGGCTAGCATGGAAAAGTCCCTGATGAACTTCCGATAATAATTGGCGAAGCCCAAAAAGCGCTGCAGGGCACGGAGACCACTGGGCTGGGGCCACTGTAAGACAGCCGAAACCTTCTCAGGATCCATGGAGAACCCCTCAGCGGAAATGATGTAACCTAAGAAGGTTACCTGGGATCGGTGAAATTCGCATTTCTCAAGCTTACCGAACAGCCTGTTCTCTCGTAACCGTTGCAACACTCGTCTGACATCCATAATGTGGGCCTCCATGGATTCAGAATATACCAAGATGTCATCCAAATAGACCACCACACACTGCTGCAACAGGTCACGGAAAACATCGTTGATGAATTCCTGGAAGACTGCGGGCGCATTGCACAACTCAAAGGGCATAACCAAGGATTCATAATGACCGGTCCTGGTGTTAAACGCGGTCTTCCACTCATCGCCCGCTTTGATCCTTACCAGGTTATATGCCGCCCTCAGGTCGAGTTTGGTAAAGACCGTGGCCCCTTTGAGGCGATCGAACAGCTCGGAAATCAAGGGTATCGGGTAAGCGTTCTTGATCGTGATGCGATTGAGACCCCTGTAATCGATGCAAGGCCTCAACTCACCGCCCTTCTTTTTCACAAAGAAAAATCCAGCCCCTGCCGGGGACGAGGATTTGCGAATGTGTCCGCGTGAAAGCGCCTCCCTCACGTACTCCTCCATGGCCTCATTCTCCGCTACCGACAGTGGATAGACTTTGCCACGAGGAGGAACGGCACCGGATTGTAACTCTATGGCACAATCGTATGGGCGGTGCGGAGGTAGGGCAACCGCGCGCACCTTATCGAATACATCCCGGTACTCTTCGTATTCAGGAGGCAACAGAGAGTCCGAGGAAGTACACAGCAACTTGACAGGCCCATGGATGCAACTAACCCCACACTGCGGTGACCACGAGAGGATCTCGACCGATCTCCAATCGAAAGTCGGATTATGCTTCTGGAGCCAGGGGTACCCCAAGACCACTGAGTAGTGTGGAGACGAAATAACCTGGAGACAGACCGACTCTCTGTGAACGGCACCAATGGCTATCCCCACTGGAAGGGTCTCATGAGTCACGTGTGGCGGCAGAAGGGGTCTGCCGTCTATCGCCTCAAGAGCCAGTGGGGAACCTCGAGGCTGCAGAGGAATGGAATTGGCGGCAACGAACACTCTATCAATGAACAAACCACCAGCACCAGAGTCCACCAACGCCTGGGTCGTCACCGAGCCCCCGACCCAGGAGAGGACAACCGTGATCAGTGGTTTGTCAACACGGGAAACCGGGGACGAGGAGACTCCACCCAAGATCTGCCCCCGACAGGACCTCAGGTGCGAGCGTTCTTCCGGACGGTTCGGACATGCCAACCGAAAATGCCCACCGAGACCACAGTACATGCATCGGCCCTCGCGTCTCCGGAGTGCCCTCTCCCCCTCGGACAGGCGAGCAAACCCCCGCTGCATGGGTTCACCCCCAGACAAGTCATCCCCAGGAGGCGTGGGAGGAGAGGGAGGCACGGGTGGGACAGCAAACGTAGGCGCCAATCTGTTAGGAGACCTCCGCAGGCTCTCCTTAAAGGAAGGTCTCTCCCTGAGTCTGGTGTCAATCAAAATCAGGAAAGAAATAAGAGACTCGAGCTCCACTGGTAGGTCCTTAGCTGCAACCTCATCCTTCAAGGCATCCGAGAGACCATGAGAGAAAGCAGCGACCAGAGCCTCATTATTCCAGCCCACCTCTGCTGCCAGGGTACGAAACTCAATGGCGTATTCAGCTACGGATCGTGAACCCTGTCTGATGGACATAAGGAGCTTCGCAGCAGAGGCAGCACGAGCCGGCACATCGAATACCTTCCGAAGAGAAGCAACAAAACCGGAAAACTCGGCAACCACCGGATTGTTGTTCTCCCATAAAGGGCTGGCCCAGGCCAAGGCCTTGTCCGAGAGCAGCGAGATCAAGAAGCCCACCTTTGATCTCTCAGTAGGAAAGGCATGTGGCAGCAACTCGAAATAAATGCCCACCTGGTTAAGGAAACCTCGGCACTGAGTTGGCTCTCCCCCAAAGCGCTGTGGAAGGGGGGCAGAACCGGTCATACCCCGAGACACCGCAGGCGCAGCAACAGGTGTCGGGGTAGACTCTGGCGCAACAACCGGGGCGGCAGTAGGAGCGGGCCCAGGAGCGACAACCGACCCATCGGCAACGGAAGCGAAATGAGCCGTGCGTTCAAGCAGGGTTTGCAACGCCACAGCGAACCGACCCAACAGGTGATCCTGCTGATCAAGTCTGGCAACCAGCGTAGGTAGCGAGGATGGCCCTGTACCGTCAGAATTCATGGCTTGGTCCTAATGTCATGGAACCATGAACCAGACGTACAACAGAGATGAGTGGAAATAAGAAGGCTTTATTGGAAATCAAGCCGTAGCAAAAGTCCAAACGGATGGCTAAACCGAAGCAGGGTCTTGCGTAGACAGAGGTCAGGAACCAGGAGGGTGGTCAGACGAAGCCAGGATCAGGAACCAACGTGGTAGTCAGACGAAGCCAGGATCAGGAACCAACGGGGTAGTCAGACGAAGCCAGGATCAGGAACCAACGGGGTAGTCAGACGAGGCCAGGATCAGGAACCAGAAGCAGCAGCAGTCTTAGAAGCATGTGAACACAGGAGGACCAAGCAAGGAACTGAAGCCACAGACCTTCTATATATATGAGCTAGGCATCCAGCTCCTCCCAGTGGGAAGGAGAAGCCGCAGGGTGGGAGGCTACAAGAAACCCAGAAACCAAGATGGCCGCCAGCACATGTCAAACGAAGGTAAGACCATGACAGCTCGGTCCCTGTTGACGGTGGCCAGTAGCAGGCGAACTGTTTTTGCGACGGCTGCTCTGCTTTTGCACCCTGTTCCTGCTTTTGCTACGCTGTTGGCTCGGTCTCACCACTGCCTCTTCCTCCGAACTCTGAAAGTCAGTGGCACGACCTTCATTCCATGTGGGGTCTAGGACCTCATCGTCCACTGCATCGTCTTCCACCCAGTCTTCCTCCCTGACCTCCTTTTCGGTCTGCACACTGCAGAAAGACGCAGCAGTTGGCACCTGTGTTTCGTCATCATCAGAGACGTGCTGAGTTGGTATTCCCATGTCCTCATCAGGAAACATAAATGGTTGTGCGTCAGTGCATTCTATGTCTTCCATCCCTGGGGAAGGGCTAGGTGGATGCCCTTGGGAAACCCTGCCAGCAGAGTCTTCAAACAACATAAGAGACTAATGCATGACTTGAGGCTCAGACAGGTTCCCCGATATGCGTGGGGGTGATGTCACAGACTGATGGGCATGGGTTTCAGGCCCACCTGTGCGCTTTCTGCAGAAGACTGGGTGGGATATGATGTGAACATGCTGGATCCACTGTCGGCCACCCAATTGAATAGCGCCTGTACTTGCTCAGGCCTTACCATCCTTAGAACGGCATTAGGCCCTATCAAATATCGCTGTAGATTCAGGCGGCTACTGGGACCTGAGGTAGTAGGTTCAGTAGGACGTGTAGCTGTGGCAGAACGGCCACGTCCTCTCCCTGCACCAGAGGCTCCACCAACACCACCACCATGACCATGACCGCGTCCCATATTAGATGTTTGCCTCATAGTTAGCGTTCTCAAAGCAAAGTAAAAAGTGGTTAAGTATGTTCAAAATAATTAATCACCAATATAAACTCTGATGTAGGGTATTGCCCTCTCTATATTTTTTTTTAACTATATATGACAGCGGTATTTGTGGCCTAAATGTGACACTCACTTATGCATGTCTTATCCCAGATGTGCAGTATATTATAGGGTTTTTTCACCCCAGTATGCCAAAGCCGCATTTATGGCCTAAATGTGACAGTCACTTATGCAAGTCTAATCCCAGATGTGCAGTATATTAGGGTTTTTTTTCACCCCAGTATGCCAAAGCTGTATTTCTGTCCTCAATGTGACAGTGACTTATGCATGTGTAATCACAGATGTGCAGTATATTAGAGGGTTTTTTCACCCTAACCAAAAAGCTGTATTTCTGTCCTCAATGTGACAGTGACTTATGCATGTGTAATCACAGATGTGCAGTATATTAGAGGGTTTTTTCACCCTAACCAAAAAGCTGTATTTCTGTCCTAAATGTGACAGTGACTTATGCACGTGTAATCACAGATGTGCAGTATATTAGAGGGTTTTTTCACCCCAGTAACCAAAAAGCTGTATTTCTGTCCTAAATGTGACAGTGACTTATGCACGTGTAATCACAGGAGTGCAGTATATTAGAGGGTTTTTTCACCCTAACCAAAAAGCTGTATTTCTGTCCTAAATGTGACAGTGACTTATGCAAGTATAATCACAGATGTGCAGTATATTAGAGTTTTTTTTTCATCCTAACCAAAAAGCTGTATTTCTGTCCTAAATGTTACAGTCACTTATGCTTGTCTAATCCCAGATGCGCTGTATATCAGAGGCTTTTTTCACCCCAATATGCCAAAGCTGTATTTCTGGACTTCCAGATAGCCTATGCTGGTGCACCATCGTTGCATAAAATGGCTGCCGATCATGTATTGTTATTGACTAACTGAAGAAAAAAATGTTCATTTTCAGCAGTAGTTGGCTCAGGGCAGGCTTAAAAAAATTGTGCACTGAGGAGCTGGTTGTTCCTAAAGACATATTCTCATCAATATTAGATGATGTGGAAAAGGAAGAAAAGCAGATGGCAGAAGAAGGGCAGGAGACAGCTGGGATTGGAGAAGTAGGTATAATAGAGTAGATTAATATTCAGTGTTTACTGTCAAATAACATAAAGGAGATTGCATGCAAGAACAGAAATAATATGCATATTGTGTCCCTACCTAACCAGCCAAACCCCATACCAGCAACATACCCTGTATAAAGGTACTGCATGGCCATTAAAATTGAAGTAGGTCTATACAATGCTGTCTGTGATTCTTCACTGCAGCATGTCTGTAACGCACCCGCAGCACAGCCGCTCCATGTGGCCATACCCTAAGGAAGAGTGCCCTCGATATACTTGATTTATAGTGATTTGTGATTAATTAATTTATAAGAAATCAAATTTCTTGGCTAAATTTGACAAAGTTGCCAAATTTTGTTTTTTTAAAACTTTGTTCATCTCTAATAACTACTGTGAGGGGCCACAATGAGGGTACAACTACTGTGAAGGGGCACAGAGAGGGCATAACTACTCTGAAGGGTGCACATAGAGGACATAACTACTGTGAGGGGGGCATCATGAGGGCATAACTACTGTGAAGAGGCACAATGAGGGAATAACTGAAGGGGCATTGAGAGGGCATAACTCCTGAGATGGGGGCACAATGAGGGCATAACTCCTGAGATGGGGGCACAATGAGGGCATAACTACTGTGAAGGGGCACATTGAGAGCATAACTACTGTGAAGGAGCACAGGGAGGGCATAGATACTATGAGGGGATACAATGTGGGCATAACTACTGTGACAGAGGCAGAATGTAGGCATACCTACTGTAAGGGGGCACAATTTGGCATAACTACTGTGAAGGGGCGTAATGAGGTCATAACTACAATGAGAGGGAACATTGTGGACATAACTACTGAGAGGTGGCACAATGGATGCATAACTACTATTAAGGGATGCTTTGAGGGCATTACTACTGTGAGGGGGCACAATGTTTTAAAGAATGATGGGGGAGTGCCAGAAAAAGGACCTGCCCCAAATACCAAACATCTTAGGCACGCCACTGGCCAGCAGTGTCAGTCAAAGATGATCCTTATAGGCAAGGGGAACAAGGATAGCGATCGGTAGCAGCTATGACAGAGCAGAACAATCCAGCTCACATTGCAATGAGAAATTATGTCCCAAATGATAATTTAACAAAGACGGCTCTATGAAGGGAGGCAATCCAAACTATCAAGGACCATGTCTAAATGGAAAGGAAGGGAAGCATTCTGTGGGCAAAAGAAGGTGACAAGGGCTATGTGGAGTTGGAAAGTAATAGGGCAAGGTTGTAGGACCTCTATGAAGACCCAAATAACAGAGCCTCTGTAAGGGTAATAGGTGAACAGAAAGGTGGCACAAGGTAGCTTGGCCTCTCTAGGGTGAAGAAGGCAGAAGGAGGGGGAGACAAGGTGGCAGGAGCACTGTGGGCTTTAAGGGCGTGGGCCAAAGCAAAGGAACAGGAGAAGAGCAACAGTAGAGGGAAGACATACAAATATACAGTTCTTTGGTTTGCAGACATACCTTGGCAGTGCATTAGGTATGTGGGCAGCAGGTAGGATAGGTAGGCGACGAGGCAGGTAGGAGAGAGGATGGCAGAAATATAAAAACAAGTAGTCTATCATGGGCTCTGTTGGGGGGGGTCACCATTAAATAGAAATAGAAAAATTATAAATACGATTGTACTGCAACTGCTGCCTGTATAAAGCAGAGAAGCCCTTTTACATTCCCACTGTAGTCACTGTGTCAGTACTGCTGTTGCTGCTGCTGCTCAGCTCTTGCTCACTTCTGTCCAGTCCATATGTAGAACAACAGGATCAGAACTTCCACCATTCAGAATTTGACTTATTTTTCTTCTGCTTTTGCCAGCCACCTATGACAGTAGAACTGCCAACCCTACCCTAATGATGGCCATGCCATTGCACACAACATTCTGATGTTGTCTAGAGTCAGGTGTGCTATTAGGTGTTCCAAGCCCCCTGGCACTGCGGGACTCATAGCAGTCACTATTGTTGTTGCTGCAGTAGTTATTCAAGTTGCCCACAAAAAAACAAGGCCCCATACGTCTATGTGAATGGAAAAACACACCAGTTCTGGGTTTGCTTTTCACAAGAAGCATTGCCTGATGTGAATGATGCCTCACACAAAAGAGCTCTTGCAAGACCTACGATTAAGAATTGATGACTTTCATAAAGCTGGAAAGGGTTATAAAAGTATTTCCAAAAGCCTTGCTGCTCATCAGTCCACGGTAAGACAAATTGTCTATAAATGAGGAAAGTTTAGCACTGCTGCTACTCTCCCTGACTGCTCAATGAGGTGAAGAAGAATCCTAGAGTGTCAGCTAAAGACTTACAAAAGTCTCTGGCATATGCTAACATCCCTGTTAGCGAATCTACAATATGTAAAACATTAAACAAGAATGGATTTAATAGGAGGATACCACAGAGGAAGCCACTGCTGTCAAAAAAAACATTGCTGCATGTTTACAGATTGCACAAGAGCACCTGGATGTTCCACAGCAGTACTGGCAAAATACTCTGTGGACAGATAAAACCAAAGTTGAGTTGTTTGGAAGAAACACACAACACTATGTGTGGAGAAAAAGAGGCACAGCACACCATCAAAACCTCATCCCAACTGTGAAGTATAGTGGTGGGGGCATCATGGTTTGGGGCTGCTTTGCTGCGTCAGGGCCTGGACTGATTGCTATCATCAAAGGAAAAATGAATTCCCAAGTTTATCAAGACATTTTGCAGGAGAACTTAGGCCATCTGTCCACCAGCTGAAGCTCAACAGAAGATGGGTGTTGCAACAGAACAACGACCCAAAGCATAGAAGTAAATCAACAACAGAATGGCTTAAACAGAAGAAAATACGCCTTCTGGAGTGGCCCAGTCAGAATCCTGACCTCAACCCGATTGAGATGCTGTGGCATGACCTCAAGAAAGCGATTCACACCAGTCATCCCAATAATATTGGTTAAAGGGAACCTGTCATCTGGATTTTGTGTATAGAGCTGAGGACATGGGTTGCTAGATAACCGCTAGCACATCCACAATACCCTGTCCCCATAGCTCTGTGTGCTTTTATTGTGTAAAAAAATAACAATTTGATACATATGCAAATAAACCTGAGATGAGTCAGAGCTTGAAAATATGACTCTTCTCTGGTCACACAAGTAAGATATGACTCTTTTAGGTAATTTGCATAAAAGGCAGGAAGCACAAAAATGCATAATACTTATTGAATTTGTATGCAAATGAAATTAAAAGTGTATTTATATGTTTAGGGTAACACAATGAACATTTAGAAACGCTCAGTGAGGGTAGCATAGTAAAGGTGACAGGTTCCCTTTAACTGAAACAGTTCTGTAAAGATGGATGGTCAATAATTATTTCTGACCGTTGTGCATGTCTGATCTGAAACTACAGGGAACGTTTGGTTGAAGTTATTGCAGCCAAAGGAGGTTCAACCAGTTATTAAATCCAAGGGTTCACATACTTTTTCCACCTGCACTGTGAATGTTTACATGGTTCAATAAAAACATGGTAACATTTTATTCTTTGTGTGTTATTAGTTTAAGCAGTTTAAACTATTGTTGTGACTTAGTTGAAGATCAGATCACATTTTATGACCAATTTGTGCAGAAATCCATATCATTCCAAAGGGTTCACATACTTTTTCTTGCAACTGTATATAAATATATATATATATATATATATATATATATATATATATATATATGAAATGGAAAATTGAAACACAAATCACCAAAAATTCTAAAAGATATGTTTAACATAAAAAATGATGAGGAAATTTTCTAATGACATATTCCCTTTAATTTGTGAACAAAAAATCATGATCACATTTATGTAACATCTGTCCAATCAAAAATAATATTAAAAAATGCAATAGTGCCTTGAAAATGATGGACCTAACAAATGACACATACTGAGACCCAAGTCCTTTTCGTGGAGTACTGTAGATATTTCAGAATAGAAATAAAGGAAACAATAATACAGTGCAAGTATATTTCCTAGTCTATTTCTTCAATTGCATTTCTTGTTTTAAAGCCAGATTGCGTACCATGCATATGAATAAGAGTCCTCACTTGCTGGGTGACCCCCGTTGTCTCACCTCTTGTCAAAATCCTTTTTTATATGTCCAGCACTATATGATTGATGAGGTTAAAGGTTAGACATCTTCTCATGAGATTCAAAACATCTCAGCTGTATTAAAGAAACAAATCTAAAACATGATTGCTGGAGATTGATCTGTTATAATGTATATATCTAGTGCTTGGAATAAAAGCTTCACAAAACACATTTAAAATTTAAATGCACCACTGCTCAATGTGCCATGAAAATAGAAAATAAAATAAAATCACAGAAAAATAATCAGAATATATATTTTATATATGGGAGTAATTTTATTCATGTTCAATGATTTATTTGGAAGTTAGTCAATTTTTTACAAATTTAATAGAAAATGCTGACATGATATTTTTATGTCAGCCTATAAAAATATGACCAAAGGCCACGTGTTTTTTTATTTTATTGAAATTGAGTATTGAATGATATATGCAAAGAGAGATTTATTTCAACCCACAAGCCATTGTGCTTCAATTACTATAGTATTTTAATACTGAAAAAACGGTATCATGATTTAATCAGACAACTAAGAAAACAGAGCAATTGTACATAATAATTCAAATTTTTAGAAATAAACAAGTTTTGCTGTAATTCTGTAAGTGGAGAATAGTTAGTCAACATATGGCATTTGCGGTAAATACAGTAGAGATATATAGATGATATATAGGTATAATAGATAAATAGATAGCTAGATAGATAGATAGATAGATCTTTACAACTAACAAAAACATACAAAATATAGTACTTAAATTGTCATGAAAATTAGTTCAGAAAAATTGGGGAGGTGTTATTAATAGCAGTACTACAACAGCCAATTTAGAAATTGGTATATAAATGCATTTGTATATTTCTATACTGCAAGTACATGGGTTTTTAGAGTAAGATGATGTAATCATTGTAGGAAAAGGAGATTTCATCTGCTGTGTAGTATGTCACATACAAAGCTAACCACACATGGTACAACTGTACTAACTGCCTCAATAGAGACCATAATTACTTGGCTTAATGGGGGGGGGGGGGGAATAAAGTGTCTTATGATTAGGATTAGAGATGAGCACATTTTTCAAAAATTTCATTCGGCCGGTTCGCCGAATTTTCTAAAAAATGTTGGTTTGATCCAAATTTACGTTGAATCGCGTTAAAAAAACGTCTATTTCCTGGCTGCAGAGAGCCTTTATAGTGTTGTAGAACACTGTGCCCTGCAGTAACACATATAGGGAGTCTACTATGGTAGTGAAATAATACTGTGAGTCAGTATGACATGCAGATGACAGGCATCGCACTTAGAATCACTGCACACTTCACTTATTTGGGCAGTCATGGGGCCAAAACTGACCAAATAACTCAAGTTTGAACTCAGCCTTACAGGTCAATGTTAGCTTCAAGAAGAAGCCCCCTCTTTTTACACCATTGTCAGCTGATTCCACATAGATGTCTACAGAACCTGTTTTATTAAACGCTTACAGCCCCCCAACAGAGTGAAGAGGGTGTCAGCATTAGGTTTGTTTTGACGTCACTGATTATTTTGCCCTTCCTCTGATCAAACAGAACAATAACCCCTAAAAAACGGATCATGTCTGTTGAGCAGCAATCGCCTTCATTCATTCAGCATTTAGTCAGTAATCCATCAGTATTGCTAATGGCAAAAAAAAAAAAAAAGAAGGGGATCCAAAACAGAGATGACACTTGAATAGAATATTTGCATGTCTTCTGCGTTGTGTACCCAATCCTGGTTTTGGCTACCAAATCACAAGCCAATTCTAATGGGACTATACAGAACTTACAGCTGCTACACAGGTCAGAAGAAGGGTCAAATAAATGATGATGTCAGCCAGGTCGAAAGGCAAAATAGTTGTCCAGTCATAATGTGGGGAGGGTGTGAACAGCGTGAGAAGTCCACAGAGTGGCCCTATTAAGTATTGGTGAGGTGGAAGAAGCATGAGAATGCCACAGAGTGGCACAATGATAGTGTGGAGGTGGCAGTAGCAGCATCAGGAGGCCACCAAGTGACACAATGACAGAGTGTGGAGGTGGTGGCAGCAGCATCAGGAGGAGGCCACAGAGTGGCACAATGACAGTAAGAAGGTGGTGGCAGCATCAGGAGGCCACAGAGTGGCAAGGTGACATAGTGCAGAGGTGTTGGCAGCATGTGGAGGCCACAGAGTGGCAAGGTGACATAGTGTGGAGGTGGCAGCAGCATCAGGAGACCTCAGAGTGGCAAGGTGACATAGTGTGGAGGGGGTAGCAGCATCAGGAGACCAGAGAGTGGCAAGGTGACATAGTGTGGAGATGGATGGCAATACCAGTACAGGCTGAAGATGGTGGGTGAAAGAAGGAGCACTTGGCATCAGATGTGTGGCATCAGGCGGATGGCAGCATCAGAATAGTAGCTGAGGCAGGTAGCCAGAAGAAACCAGTTTCTTGTCAAAGTGTTGGTGTGGCACCATGGATGATCTAGTCTGATGCATCAGGCATTAGTGGGTGGAAATGCTTGCTGATCCACGCCTGAGTCATCTTGACAAAGGTCAGTCTCTCCACATTTTAGGTGGACAGGTGAGTTCATCTTGGGGCAACTGTGGCCACTGTTGCATTAAACACCTGCTCTGATGCCACACTACTGGCAGGACAGTTTTTCCAGGGCAAACTCTGCCAGTTGCGGCCACAAATCCAGTTTGGCTTCCCAGTTATCCAGCATGTTTTCAATGTGGGAGGCAGGTTACTGTCCAAGTATGCCACTACCTGCTAGTTCAGGTCCTGCTCCAAGTCTACCTGCTGCTGCTGCTGGTGAGTAGTTTCTTTACTAGGTGGGTAAAGAAAGATGCTCATCAGCGACTCTAGACTCAAGTTGCTGCTGATGGAGCTGTAACTTGTCCTACCACCCCACCCTGCCATAGCAGCCATGGCAGAGGAACGTGAGTGCATAGGACTCCCACGGTCAGACCTGCAAGAGGATAGGCAGCGGAAAAACTGACTACATAGGATGTCTCTATAGTTGTTCAGTTTGTCCTCCCTCTCAGCGGGTGTAAAAAAGGCCCCCATTTTGGACTGGTAGCGAGGGTCCAACAAGGTGGAGAGCCAGAAGTCATACCTCCGCCGAATGTTAACAATTCAGCTTTCACTACGCAAGCAAGTGAGCATGCATTGGGCCATTTGTGCAAGTGACTCGGAGGGACTCCCTGCCTCCATCTGCACTGCATACTGACACAGTGTGTCTGGGCCTTCTGCTTCCTCTTACTCATTGCCCTGTAGCTCCTCTAGCTTCTCCTGCTCCTACTCGGGTGCGTGCCACTGGGTGATGCAGCGGTTGCTGCGGCAGGCTGAACCACTACATCGAAGCCACGGTTCTCCCAGGCCATTTTATTGTTGACACAGGGCCATGGTGCCAACATTGGCACTCTGGCCGCACTTCACCTTCTGCCTACAGAGTCTACATATGGCCATGTTCACTTCCTCCGGCGGCTTAAAGGGATTCTGTCACCAATCTTTAGGCTATAGAGATATGGACATGCACGGCTAGATCGCCGCTAGCATGTCCGCAATATACCTGCCCTATAGGGCTGTGTGTTTTTATTTTCTTTAAAAAAGGATTTAAGAGATATGTAAATTAGTCTTGTAAGGTGCCCAAGGGTCTGTATGAACCTTCCTGGTGCCCAGTCACTCCCCCCTGTGAAGGAGCCCAGCACCGCCTATGTCCTCCAAATCTCCTCCTTTCGTCACCGATAGATTGCCGTAATCTCGCAATGCGTGAGTGACAGAATCACTTTAACAAAAAACTGGCACTCTGCCGAGTCAGTGATTTTACCCCCAACAATACGCACTGATTGACTGCTACTGCCACTGCCTTCAAACCCATGCACCACTACTTCCTGGGCAGGTAGGCTCCGGCGAAGTGGGTGGTTTACCTCCGGGCACGTTTTGCTCCTGACCTCCCACTGCTGCCATCCTGCTGACTCCCGGCCACGCTAGCGACTTGCTGGCTCCACCGCTGCCTCACAGGTAAGCAGCCTCCTTCTTCTCCCTATGATGATAAAGCCCTTTTGTCACCTGGCTCCCGAGTGTGATCAGCTACATTATCATCCTCGAGTACTGTCTGCACGTCACTGATGTCCTCTTCAACCGTCTCTGGGTCAGGAGCCTGACCGCTCGCAAAACCAGCTCCCACGCCACTCTCCTCTTCACTACTTGCCCGCCTAGTGGAGGAAGCGGCGGATGTTTTCTCCACATCTTGGCTTGCCAGTAGCTTCTGATTTTCTTCTAGTAGCTCGTCCTCACTAGATAGTGGAGTGAGCCCACAGCATACAATACTTCTCTGGCTGAAGGAACAGAAAAGGACAGAGGCAGGTTAAGGACAGATGAGGGCACAGGGCCATGCCAACTAAGGGTTGTGTCTGACAAACCCACTGCCTCTTGGCTTGATGTCACTTGCAACGAAGTTGAAGATTGAGTTAACAAGAATACTGATGAGCGGCAGGGGTCATATTTGAATTTGCGATATTTTGCGAATATTTTGTAGAATATTCTGAGAATATTCACAAATTCAAATATTTGTTATATTCTACAATTTTTTTTACTCTAAAACGCGGCAATGTAATGATCACGTAATATGCGAATATTACACGATAAATACAGGCGAGGGTCAAAAAGGAATATATAGCACTATATTCGATATAGTGCTATATATTTATTTTTTAGAATATTCTTAATTTTTTTCCATCTGAAGTTATGATTCCTTCCTGCCTAAAAACATGTTTCGCCAGAAAATCAGCATCTTCAGGGGATGAAGACGCCAGGCGCCTTACAAGTAGTGTTGAGTGCGAATATTCGTATTACGAATTTTTATTGCAAATATCGGAACTTCGAGAATTTGCGAATATTTAGAATATAGTGCTATATATTCGTAATGACGAATATTCAGGTTTTTTTTGCTGTTGTTTTTTTTAACACAGTACACATCAAGTGATCATCCCTTCCTTCTTCTAGCTTGTTGGCCAATGAGAAGGCTTTGTCACAGCTTAGCAATATTCCTAGCAACCAATAGAAAAGATGCCTACCCTTAATATATAAATTAAAGGGTTGCGGTCACCTGAAAAATGGGTATTAAGCTGGCTGACATTAGCGATGTCCTAATGTCAGCTGAACATAACTATACTAGTGCCATCTCACTGCCTTAAGCCTTTATTGAGAAAAACTAACTTTTATAATATGCTAATTAGATTCTAGGAGCAGGGGGGCGTTGAACCTGCTCCTAGAGGCTCTGTTTGCCCACCTCTTTTCACGCCCTTCTTCTCTTGATTGACAGGGCCAGGCAGCGCTGCTCTCCTCCCGCTTGCCGTGTCTGCAGTGTAAATGTTGCGCCATTCAGGCGCAGTGAGGAAGCCAGCAGTTGCAAGCATCCTTCCTTCACTGCACCTGTGCCGAATACTGAACGGTGCAAGATTTACTCTGTAGACATGGCCGGCTGATTTTAGGCAGTGAGATGGCACTAATATAGTTATGGGAAGTGGATGTTGTTGCTGATAGTTCATGCAAAGGTCCGGGTGCAGGGCAAGGGGCATCCGGGCCTGCACCTTCGACAGGGGATTGTCCAGCTGTGCGTAACACAGGGGAAGAAGAGGCAGTGGTGTGACCCGCAGGCCCAGATTGTGGACCCAGGCGTTCAGCCCACCTATTAGGGTGCTTGGATGCTATGTGGCGGATCATGCTGGTGGTGGTGGGGTTGCTAGTGTTTACGCCCCGGCTCATTTTGGTACGGCACAGGTTGCAAACTACCACTGTTTTGTTGTCTGCACTTTCCTTAAAAAAGCGCCATACTGCAGAAAACCAACCACCTGGAAGGTAGATTTACACATAGGGGTGCTCGGTGTAACTGTTGCGGGCCTGTTTGGTGTGGGCTGACTTCTCCCTTTTGCAACCCCACTGCCTCTTCCAGCCTGTTCCGGTGATGTGGATCCCTCCCCCTCTGCCCTGCTGTCCTCGCTCACTTTTCACCTTACCATGTTGGGACCTCATCGTCAACCACCTCCTCTTCCACTTCCTCACTCTGCTCATCCTCCTGACTTGACCTAACCACAACCTCAGTGATTGACGCCTGTGTCTCATCATCATCCACCTCATGAACGAATGATTGCCGTTCACCGCCTCCATCTTCTTGACACTGTAAAGACTCAAGATTTTGGGAATCAGGGCACAATATCTCAGGTCTCTCTTCAAGCGTGCTGGGCGTGAGGGCCAAATATAATAGTGGCGCTGGAAAGAGCTCCTCGGACTATCCGAATGTGGGATCACTCGTTTGGCAAGCTTCTCCATGGTTGGAGGAAGGATGATCAGAGAGAGGATTCGGTTGACCAGACTCTTGGTTACAGAGACTGGACTTGGTGGAAGAGAGGGTGGTGATTAACCGACTGGAAGTATTATCTTCAGCAATCCATCCGACCAACTGTTCACACTGGTCCGACTTGGACAGTGTTGTCCTGCACCTAGCAGCTAAGTTGGACATGAAGCTGGGTACGGTGGATGTTTTTTTTTTCTTTCTGGTGCACTGACAGCAGGCACAGTTTCATTGCCCCAGGGCCATGGCCTCTGCGTGCACCATCAGCATCACGCCCACTTCCCCATCCCTTAGTGCTCGCCTTCTTCATATTAATGGTTTTATCACTAGATGTGGCGCAGATTGTTTTACAGTCTGCTAAAAAAAAAGTTTTCCGATGCAGGACAGTATATGTCACAGAAACATACAGAATATGGACAGGCCCAGATTAGTTAAATTTGCCCTAAAGAAACAGTTTTCAGATGGCGAACTGTATATGTCAAAGAAAGCCACACACTATGGACACTAGATTAGGCCCAGATTTTTGGAATTTGCAATACAAACTCAGTTTTTGGATGCAGGACAGTATATGTCACAGAAACACACAGAATATGGACACTATATTAGACCCAGATTAGTTAAATTTGCCCTAAAGAAACAGTTTTCGGATGGAGTACTGTATATGCCACAGAAAGCCACACATTATGGACCGTAGATTAGGCCCAGATTATTGGAATTTGCAATACAAACTCAGCTTTCAGATGCAGGACAGTATATGTCACAGAAACACACAAAATATGGACACTATATTAGGCCCAGATTATTGGAATTTGCCCTAAAGAAACAGTTTTCGGATAGAGTACTGTATATGTCACAGAAAGCCACCTACTATGGACCGTAGATTAGGCTAAAAAAATTTAAATTTGCAATACAAACTCAGTTTTCAGATGCAGGACAGTATATGTCACAGAAACACACAGAATATGGACACTATATTAGACCCAGATTAGTTAAATTTGCCCTAAAGAAACAGTTTTCGGATGGAGTTTTGTATATGTCACAGAAAGCCACACATTATGGACCATAGATTAGGCCGATTATTAAAATTTGCAATACAAACTCAGCTTTCGGATGCAGAACAGTATGTCACAGAAACACACAGAATATGGACACTATATTACACCCAGATCAGTAAAATTTTCCCTAAAGAAACAGTTTTCGGATGTAGGACAGTTTATGTCACATAAACACACAGAATATGGACACTAGTTTAGGCCCAGATTATTAAATTTTCCCTAAAGAAACAGTTTTCGGATGCAGGACAGTATATGTCACAGAAACACACAGAATATGGACACTATATTAGGTCCACATTAGTTAAATTTGCCCTAAAGAAACTGTTTTTGGATGGAGTACTGTATATGTCACGGATGTGTATTACACGCACACACTACAGAGACAGTAGATGAGAACTGGCCCCTGATTATTTAAATTTATGCTAAAGAAACAGTTTTTGGATGGCGTACTGTATATGTCACAGAACACCACAGAATATGGACACTTTAGGCCCAGATTATTGGAATCTGCGGTACAGACATTGTTTTCTGATGTGGTTTAAATTTATATTTATATTTTTCACTATATCTGGGCCTGACAACCACACAAGGTAAAAAATCACAGAAATATAGTGGCCAACATGGGGGAACTGCTCAGACCCCAAACACTGTAGCGTGTTTCTCATTGTGGGAGCAGTCCCACCGCATGTGGACCACAGCAAACGACCATCCCCAGCAAAAAAAGCGTACAATGGACGATGCCGGCGTAGTCCACATGCACCACAAAAGCATCCTACACAAAACGGAGCATTGTGCGGATGAAAATATATAAATATATAAATCACAGAAAAAAAGAAAGCACCAAACGGAAATGTCACTGACTATACTAGCTAGTCATACAAGCAGATATTAAAAGCTGAGACTTTTGCCAATATATTCCTGTCAGGAACACATCGGAGCCCCTCATGCATCACTACGCTAACTATTGTGTGACATATATTGGCCACTATATTTCTGTGATTTTGTTTCATATGTAACCTCAGGGGTCAGTATTGGGCCCTATTCTCTTCAATATATTTATTAATGATCTTGTAGAAGGCTTGCATAGTAAAATATCAATTTTCGCAGATGACACTAAACTGTGTAAAGTAATTTACACTGATGAGGACAGTATACTACTACAGAGGGAGCTGGATAGATTGGAGGCTTGGGCAGATAAGTGGCAGATGAGGTTTAACACTGACAAATGTAAAGTTATGCACATGGGAAGGAATAATGCAAGTCACCCGTACATACTAAATGGTAAAACACTCGGTAACACTGACATGGAAAAGGATCTAGGAATTTTAATAAACAGCAAACTAAGCTGCAAAAACCAGTGTCAGGCCAATAAGATAATGGGTTGCATCAGAGGGGGCATAGATGCCCGTGATAAGAACATAGTCCTACCACTTTACAAATCGCTAGTCAGTCCACACATGGAGTACTGTGTACAGTTCTGGGCTCCTGTAAACAAGGCAGACATAGCAGAGCTGGAGAAGGTCCAGAGGAGGGCACCTAAAGTAGTAACTGGAATGGGGCAACTACAGTACCCTGAAAGATTATCAAAATTAGGGCTATTCACTTTAGAAAAAAGACGACTGAGGGGAGATCTAATTACTATGTATAAATATATCAGGGGTCAGTACAGAGATCTCTCCCATCAGCTATTTATCCCCAGGACTGTGACTGTGACGAGGGGACATCCTCTGCGTCTGGAGGAAAGAAGGTTTGTACACAAACATAGAAAAGGATTCTTTACGGTAAGAGCAGTGAGACTATGGAGCTCTCTGCCTGAGGAGGTGGTGATAGTGAGTTCACTAAAAGAGTTCAAGAGGGGCCTGGATGTATTTCTGAAGTGTAATAATATTACAAGCTATAGCTACTAGAGAGGGGTCGTTGATCCAAGGAGTTATTCTGATTGCCTGATTGGAGTCGGGAAGGAATTTTTAATTCCCCTAAAGTGAGGAAAATTGGCTTCTACCTCACAGTTTTTTTTTTTTTTTGCCTTCCTCTGGATCAACTTGCAGGATAACAGGCCGAACTGGATGGACAAATGTCTTTTTTTCGGCCTTATGTACTATGTAACTATGTATTGAATGTGCCTTCACCTGGCATTTAACATTCTTTTGCATCTGGTAGCCTCCATCACACGGTCTGATATGGGTGTGGCTTACAGTCTTGCTTTGTTCACATTGCATTAGTTGTCCTGCTATGCGGTTGTGTGGAAACTTGGCTGTGGATTTCATCACCTTCAGACCGTGTTCGCATCATAGTTAGCGTAGTGGTAGGACCCCTTGCCATGCCGAGAGACCGTGACGTGGTGCATGATGGGCTCCGATGTGTTCCTGACAGGAAAATATTGGCAAAAGTCTCAGCTTTTAATATCTGCTTGTATGACTTTAATCCATTCTGATATAGTTGAATGGAGAATAAATAACTAGGGTTCGTACTGAACTTTAGGATTTTGGGACCCGGGACCCGAACCCGAACATTTCCGTAAAAGTTTGGGTTCGGTGTTCGCCGCTTTCTTGGCGCTTTTTGAAAGGCTGCACAGCAGCCAATCAACAAGCGTCATACTACTTGCCCCAAAAGGCCATCACAGCCATGCCTATTATTGGCATGGCTGTGATTGGCCAACTGCAGCATGCGACCAAGCCTCTATTTAAGCTGGAGTCACGTAGCGCCGCCCGTCACTCTGCTCGGATTAGTGTAGGGATAGGCTGCAGGTGCTGTGAGGGAGAGATCAGGGAGGAATCTTATGAAGAACTGCTTCTTTACTCAGCGATCTACAACAAATGTGTTTTGTGGGTGCAGTGCACAATTGTTTTAAGCCTGCCCTGAGCCAACTACTACTGAAAACAAACTTTTTTTCCTTCAGTTAGTCAATATCAATACATAATCGGCAGCCATTTTATGCAACGATAGTGCACCAGCACAGGATATCTGCATGTCTGCAAGTCCAGAAATACTGCTTTGTGACACTGGGGTTTAAAAAACATCTGTTTCATATAGTGCACATCTAGAATTATAGGTGCATAAGTGAGTGTCACATTTAGGCCTCATGCACACTGCCGTGTTTCACGGCCGTATGCGGGCCGTGGAACCGCGGCCTGGATCCCTCCTGAGAGCAGGAGCGCACGGCGTCACTGGTTGCTATGACGCCGTGCGCTCCCTGCTGCCGGCACAGTACAGTAATACACTGGTATTGCGGCGGCAGCAGGGAGCGCACGGCGTCATAGCAACCAGTGACGCCGTGCGCTCCTGCTCTCAGGAGGGATCCAGGCCGCGGTTCCACGGCCCGCATACGGCCGTGAAACACGGCAGTGTGCATGAGGCCTTAGGCCAGAAATACGGCTTTCTCATACTGGGGCAAACAAACCCCCTCTGTTTCATATAGTGCACATCTAGGATTAGAGGTGCATAAGGGACTGTTCATTTTAGGCCAGAAATATGGCTTTTGCTTACTGGGGTTAAAAGAACCTCTGATATACTGCACATCTGGGAGTAGAGGTGCATAAGTTACTGTGAAATTTAGGCCACAAATACGGCTTTTGCTTACTGGGGTTAAAAAAAAACTCTGATATACTGCACATCTGGGATTAGAGGTGCATAAGTTACTGTGAAATTTAGGCCACAAATACTGCTATCATAAAGCCTAATCAGTCAAATACCCTACATCAGTTTTTTTTTTTGGGTGGTTGACTTAACCACTTTTTACTTTGCTTGGTGAACGCTAACTATGAGGCAAACATCTAATAAGGGACGTGGTCATGGTCGTGGTGGTGGTGAGGGTGGAGCCTCTAGTGCAGGGAGAGGACGTGGCCATTCTGCCACAGCTACACGTCCTACTGAACCTACTACCTCAGGTCCCAGTAGCCGCCTGAATCTACAGCGATATTTGGTAGGGCCTAATGCCGTTCTAAGGATGGTAAGGCCTGAGCAAGTACAGGCGCTAGTCAATTGGGTGGCCGACAGTGGATCCAGCAGGTTCACATTATCTCCCACCCAGTCTTCTGCAGAAAGCGCACAGGTGGCGCCTGAAACTCATGCAATCAGTCTGTCACATCACCCCCATGCATATTGGGGAACCTGTCTGAGCCTCAAGTCATGCAGCAGTCTCTTATGCTGTTTTAAGACTCTGCTGGCAGGGTTTCCCAAGGGCATCCACCTAGCCCTTCCCTAGGGGTGGAAGACATAGAATGCACTGACACACAACCACTTATGTTTCCTGATGAGGACATGGGAATACCACCTCAGCATGTCTCTGATGATGATGAAACACAGGTGCCAACTGCTGCGTCTTTCTGCAGTGTGCAGGCCGAAAAGGAGGTCAGGGAGGAAGACTGGGTGGAAGACGATGCAGAGGACAATGAGGTCCTAGACCCCATATGTAATGAAAGTCGTGCCACTGACTTTCAGAGTTCGGAGGAAGAGGCAGAGGTAAGACCGAGCCAACAGCGTAGCAAAAGCAGGGTGCAAAAGCAGAGCAGCCGTCGCCAAAACAGTTCGCCTGCTACTGGCCACCGTCACCAGGGACCGAGCACACCAAAGGCAGCATCAAGGAGTTCCCTGGCATGGCACTTCTTCATACAATGTGCTGACGTCAAGACCCGAGTGGTTTGCACGCCATCTGTGGCAAGGTCCACCTAACCACAGATACGTGGACCAGTAAGCACGGCCAGGGACACTATATCTCCCTAACTGCACAATAGGTAAATGTAGTGGCGGCTGGGGCCCCAGGCGGAGAGTTGTTTGGCGCATGTCCTTCCGTCGCCAAGGATCGCAGGCATCATTCTTTGCCTCCTGTTGCCTCCTCTTCCTACTCGGCTTCCTCCTCCTCTTCTACCACCTCCTCATCCGGTCAGCGACAGACCTTTACCACCAACTTCAGCACAGCCACGGGTAAACATCAGCAGGCCGTTCCAAGACTGATGTGTTTGGGGGACAGGCCCCCACACCGTGCAGGAGTTGTGGCGGGGTATAGAACAACAGACCGACGAGTGGCTGCTGCCAGTGAGTCTCAGAGCTGCTGCATAAAAAGCAGGCCGTCTGTGCGCGCTTCTGGCATTCTCATCCTGCCGCCGCTCGGCTGTCTGCTCTACAGCGTAACTTCGGCCTTCCCGCTCACCACCTCATATGCGACGTGCCCACCAGGTGGAACTCCACCTTGCACATGCTGGAGAGACTGTGCAAGCAGCAGCAGGCCATAGTGAAGTTTCAGCTGCAGCACGCACGGGTCAGTCGCACTGCGGAACAGCACCACTTTACCACCAATGACTGGGCCTCCATGCGAGACCTGTGTGCCCTGTGGCGATGACGCTGTTATCAGCATTACAATACCACTTCTATGTCTCCTTGAGAAAACACTTAGGGCGATGATGGAAGAGGATGTGGCCCATGTGGCCCATGATGAGGAGGAGGAAGAGGGGTCATCTCTAACACTTTCAGGCCAGTCTTTTAGAAGTGGCTCAGAGGGAGGTTTTTTGCAACAGCAGAAGCCAGGTACAAATTTGGCCAGCCAGGGCCCACTACTGGAGGACGAGGAGGAGGAGGATGAGGAGGAGGATGATGGGGATGAAGCATGTTCACAGCGGGGTTGCACCCAACGCAGCTCGGTCCCATCACTGGTGCGTGGCTGGGGGGATACGGAGGACGCAGACGATATGCCTCCCATAGAGGACAGCTTGTCCTTACTTTTGGGCAGCCTGGCACAAATGAGTGACTACATGCTGCAGTGCCTGCGCAATGACAGCAGAGTTGCCCACATTTTAACATGTGCTGACTAATGGGTGGCCACCCTGCTGGATCCCCGTTACAAAGACAATGTGTTGTCCTTAATTCCCTCACTGGAGCGTGATCGGAAGATGCGTGACTACAGGCTTACGCTGGTAGACGCGCTCCTGACAGCATTCTAGACTGACGTCGGGGGACATGTGGAAGCACAAGCTGAAGGCAGGGGAGGAGGAAGAGGTCGCCAATGCAGCTGTGTCAGTGCCAGCACCTCAGAAGGCAGGGTTAGCATGGCCGACATGTGGAAAAGCTTTGTCACCTCACCGCAACAACCGGCCCCAACTGCTGATATGGAGTGTGTTAGCAGGAGGCAGCATTTAAAGAACATGTTGGAACAGTACCAGTGCACATGCCTACACATACTGACTGATGGTTCTGCCCCATTCAACTTCTGGGTCTCCAAATTGTCCACATGGCCAGAGCTGGCACTGCATGCCTTGGAGTTGCTGGCCTGCCCTGCAGCCAGTGTACTCTCTGAATGTGTATTTAGCACGGCAGGAGGCGTCATTACAGACAGACGCAGCCGCCTGTCCACAGCCAACGTGGAGAAGCTCACGTTCATTAAAATGAACCAGGCCTGGATCCCACAAGACTTGTCTGTACCTTGTGCAGAATAGCCAGTTCTAACAGCCTCAACCATCCATCCTTGTATTTAAGTGCACTTATTCCTTCTTTTTTTTTTTTTATATGTCCCAATATTTTGGGCGATACCCGTATGTAAAAATGCTAAATAACACACGGTCACATCCACCCATTCACATCCTCCTCAACCTCTTCCTCCTACATCATTCCTAATTTTTATTTTTTTAAGGTATTTTATGTTTTTTTAATTCATTTCCCTTTCCACATTTGTTTGCAGAGCATTTGCCATGCTATTAAGCACATTTTGCTGCCTTTTGCAGCCCTCTAGCTCTTTCCAGGGTTATTTTAGAGCCATTTTAGTGGCTAAAAGTTCGGGTCCCCATTGATTTCAATGGGGTTTGGGTTCTGGTTCAAATTCGGGTCCCGAACCCGATTTTTTTTTTCAAGTTTGGCCGAACCCGAACATCCAGGTGTCTGCTCAACTCTATAAATAACAGAAACCAACATTCCGTCTTGTTTCTGTTATTTTGGACGAAAATTGTTTTGAGAAAAGGTAGGGCTCAGAAGGGAAAAAGCACCTGTCTGTCACTAGGGTGTCAAGACCTATGACTAAACCTGTTGTGCTTGGGGTCAGAAGGTCACAGCTAGTGGCTACGATCTTGGTTTCTCAAGAGATCGCTCTATAACCTAGTGGTGAGAATAAATTCCGGCCCAGGTTTTCCTGCTTAGGTTTGCTTTCAGCTGTTCTCTGTCAGCCACTCCCAGCTACTATATATTCTCCCGTTCTGCTTTCCTTGTTGCCAGATATAGGACCTTCTTTCCAGATCTTGAGACAAGTTGGTAAGGCTGATTAGTCAGCCTGCATTTGTGGGAGGGGCGGAGGCTCTTCATATACGAGCCACACCCTCACTCACAGGTGTGTGTTTTCAGGTGCATTTATACGTCTGCTTTATACCATGCTTTTCATGCGCTACCCATACTCAGAGCTGCGCCTATTCCATGTTTTTAGGTACCACTCGCATCCAAAGCTGCATTCACCCATTTGTTGTTACATCATGTGTTGTACTCTGCTCCCACTCAAAGCTGCATTCTCCTGTTCATTGCTACGTCATGGTTTTGCTCAATCTCACCGGGGCAGTCTGCACCCACCGCTCTGGTACCTATCTCCTGACAAACATAACTGCGTTCTTTTCAGGCTTACGTTCCCTTCCTCGTGGTCTGTCACATTCCATAGGCCTAGTTTCTGTTTAATCCTGGTTCATATTCACTCAGACTGGTCTCCTTTTACTTCTGGTTCGTATTCACTCAGACTGGTCTCCTGCCCCAGTTCACCAAACAGCTCCTCAGCGGAGGTCAGTGGGCCGATAGGAGTACGTTTCCTGCTATGTTTTCACAAGCTGTTCATTTGTTTGTCACGATAAGAGACTTCTCTTAGCGAACTTGCAATGCCCCAGGCATTTCATGTATACGTTTATGGTTCACGGTGGTTAGTGTTTTATGTATGCACGTGCTTCGGATTACTAATATCTATATTTTTAACGCCTGTTGGCAGTCATGTTCCTTAGGCCACCTTCTAGCTAATCCAATCATTCAAGTAGCTTCATATGCCATCAGGTCCGGCTTACGTTTTAATTACTTATCGTCACCGCAACGTCATCCCTCTGGCTTCGGGGGCCCTATGACCGATCCGGCCTCATGGCTCCGGGGGCCCCTTGACCGCTTTTCATGTTTTGTTTGTTAAGGGTACGACATGGTTGTAGGCTGGTTAGTTTCCCAGGTTTCTGTTGGAGGTTATGCGAGTCCATGTCTTTGTCTTTCTAGGTTATCGAGTCCCGGTTGCTTACTAAACCCGTTGGGTTAAGGCCCAATCTTTTCCCCAGCCATCCTTAATTCTAAGGTTCGCATCCCGACGGCTGCCCGGCCCCATGGGCCCCTGGTGGTTGCTTCAGCCCCATGGCTTCAGGGGTCTGACCAATGGTTGTCTGTCCACCTGTGCAGCTATGCTTTTGAATGACTCATATCTTTACCTGCTTACCAACTTATGTTATTAATTTTAGTTAATGTCCGTTATTATCTCCATTTTCTGTCACGTTTCCCTTCGTCTTTTCAGGTCATGCAGTTGAACTATTGGGGTCACCTTCCACGTCGGTCAGTTCTCGTTCCTAACGATATTTTGCCTTGCATGTTATTCAGGCCACGTAGTTTATCTTGGGTATCGCCTGCCACATCGGTCAGGCTCATGGTTTAATTCACGTGCACCTTATTCATGTCACTTTTCATAGTTATAATTCTTAAAAAAAAAAAAAAAAACGTCCCCATGGCTTCGGGGGCCCGACGACTGCTTCGACCCCATGGTTTCGGGGGCCCGACGACTGCTTCGGCCCCATGGCTTCGGGGGCCCGATGACTGCTTCGGCCCCATGGCTTCGGGGGCCCGACGACTGCTTCGGCCCCATGGCTTCGGGGGCCCGACGACTGCTTCAGCCCCATGGCTTCGGGGGCCCGACGACTGCTTCGGCCCCATGGCTTCGGGGGCCCGACGACTGCTTCGGCCCCATGGCTTCGGGGGCCCGACGACTGCTTCGGCCCCATGGCTTCGGGGGCCCGATGACTGTTTTCAAACCTGCTGGGCTGATTGCCTGGTTGGTTGTCCATCTGTGCATCTAGGCTGATTTGACCCCTATGTATCGCACACATACCTGCTTTCCTCATAATCCATGTTGATTGCTCCATGTTGATCCATGGCTTCGGTGGCCCGACGACCTGCTTCGGCCCCATGGCTTCGGGGGCCCGACGACCTGCTTCGGCCCCATGGCTTCGGGGGCCTGACGACCTGCTTCGGCCCCATGGCTTCGGGGGCCCGACGACCTGCTTCGGCCCCATGGCTTCGGGGGCCCGACGACCTGCTTCGGCCCCATGGCTTCGGGGGCCCGACGACCTGCTTCGGCCCCATGGCTTCGGGGGCCCGACGACTGTTTTCAAACCTGCTGGGCTGATTGCCTGGTTGGTTGTCCATCTGTGCATCTAGGCTGGCCCCTATGTATCGCATACATACCTGCTTCCCTAATTTCCTAATAATCCATGTTGATCGCTCCATGTTGATCCATGGTTTCGGGGGCCCGACGACTGCTTCGGCCCCATGGCTTCGGGAGCCCGACGTCTGCTTCGGCCCCATGGCTTCGGGGGCCCGATGACTGCTTTGGCCCTATGGCTTCGGGGGCCCGATGACTGCTTTGGCCCTATGGCTTCGGGGGCCCGATGACTGCTTTGGCCCTATGGCTTCGGGGGCCCGATGACTGCTTTGGCCCTATGGCTTCGGGGGCCCGATGACTGCTTCGGCCCTATGGCTTCGGGGGCCCGATGACTGCTTCGGCCCTATGGCTTCGGGGGCCCGATGACTGCTTCGGCCCTATGGCTTCGGGGGCCCGATGACTGCTTCGGCTCCATGGCTTCGGGGGCCGACGACTGCTTCGGCCCCATGGCTTCGGGGGCCCGACGACTGTTTTCAAACCTGCTGGGCTGATTGCCTGGTTGGTTGTCCATCTGTGCATCTAGGCTGATTTGGCCCCTATGTATCGCATACATACCTGCTTCCCTAATTTCCTAATAATCCATGTTGATCGCTCATTTTATGTTTTGACCGCAAACTGGTCCGGTTCGCCCTACAGCATTATTGTCATGTCTTACGCAGATATTTCGTCTTTCTTTAATTGTTCATGCTTTCGTTCAGGTCCTGCCAGAGGAAGAACAAGTAGGGCAATTCGCTCTAGCATTTCAGTCTCTGATCGTAGTCGATCATATCTTGTCAACCAGGTCCCTGCGCAAAGTCTTTGCCTTGTTACCACGACCAGGAATTCATTTTCGCCAGTAGCTTCATTGCATTGCATTCCCTCACTCATGGGAGGGCATAGACAGAATCTTGTATATCATGGCTTAATAGCTTCTTGCCCCACTAACCTCCGACTCCCTACAACCACGTTGAATCGGATTTTGGACAAGGTCCAGCATTTTCTCACGGAAGATTCAGATAGTAGGTCGGTCTTCACGTCTCAAGCGTAAAAACAATTCTCAGGGGCGCACAGTAGAACAAAGCGCGGATAGCTGTTGTCTGGGTAACTATTCAAGGATTCTCTTCCTATCTACATGGTTCTTTTTGGCCCTCATTCCTGCATAGTCTAGGCAGTTAGGCTTTGGTCCCACGATCTCCTGACGCTAGGGCATTGCCAGTACTCGCACTAGAACCAAACTTTACAAGTTTCAGTTGGTTTTTATGATCCATTTCACAACTTATTCTCGGTCCTCCATTCCGCTTTGGTGCAGTATCCGCAATATTGAGCATCATGTCTCTGGCCTTGTCATCCACAAGATGGGTTGTAGGTTTCCTACTGGTCTTGCCTCACATACCCCGAATTTTCGCTCTAGATTCCGGATGCCTTGCAGTTGGCTTGGGGATTAGTTTGTACATGCCATTCAAATTCCTTTTCTACCCTACTTGGCTTGGTTTTTGCCCACTTATAGGCCTACCCACGATCATGGCTTAGGGCACACAACAAGCCGTTTAGTCAGGTCAGCTAAGACACGCCTAGCTGGGTTAGGTTGTTCCCGTTGTTTTCTCCCTAGGGTTCTTCGGATACCTCTTGGCCGTAGCCATGACCACAAGTTGGTAAGGCTGATTAGTCAGCCTGCATTTGTGGGAGGGGCGGAGGCTCTTCATATACGAGCCACACCCTCACTCACAGGTGTGTGTTTTCAGGTGCCCCACCCTCCCTCCCTTATCTTCTCATTTCCACAGGGTATGCCCACTTATAGGCCTACCCACGATCATGGCTTAGGGCACACAACAAGCCGTTTAGTCAGGTCAGCTAAGACACGCCTAGCTGGGTTAGGTTGTTCCCGTTGTTTTCTCCCTAGGGTTCTTCGGATACCTCTTGGCCGTAGCCATGACCACAACTGTTGTTGTGGAGCTGTTGGAACAAGTACTGTTGGATCTCAGATTCTCTACTATTGTTGATGTCTCCCTTTGGGGATTGTGTGTTGTGTTTGTGTTGTTTGTCCTTTCCCTGTTGTTAATCTAGGTGTCAGTGGTGGGGACTAGTGCTCCCATTGCCCTACTCACTTCCTAGGGCTTATTTCAGGGTAAGCCAGGGACGAGGCACAAGATCGGAGTACAGGTTAGCAGCCCATCTAGGGAGGTCAGGGCAGCCAGGTGACTGTGCCAGGTGAGCTAGGGGTGGCCACTCCTCTCTCTTCCTAGTGGAAGGGTACTCCTCTTCCCTCCCCTCTGCGCCACATGTCTGTTACCTGCCATATCAGACGTGATATTATATCTGGCCCTTATTTTGTTTTTTAAAAGAAAAAAATGTTTTTTTTTAGATCCACTATGGATCCTATTGCTGCTTTGGCAAGGTCTGTCTTTTAAAGTGACAGAATTGAGGGTGTTGGTCCTTCAGCAGTAGCAGTGGAACTCGAGCCCAGTGGTTGCTATGGGTAGCCAGGTCAATCCGGAACCCAAAGTTGAGATGCCTGACAGATTTTCTGGAGGGAGAGACAAATTTGTGGTTTTCTGAGAAGCCTGTAAATTATATTTCAGGCTGCGCCCAAATTCCTCTGGTAATGAGGAAAAGCGGGTGGGGATTGTTATCTATCTTCTTCAAGGTGATCCTAAATCCTGGGCTTTTTTTTTTATCAGCTGGTACCCAGGCCCTCCGGTCGGTAGATTAGTTTTTTGAGGCCCCGGGTCTCATATACCATGACCCTGACTGAATCTCCCTAGCTGAGTCTAGATTACGGTGGCTTCAGCAGGGAGATCGCTCAACGGAGGTTTATTGTTCCGAGTTTCAAAGGTGGGCCACGGATACTCTGTGGAATGACCCTGCTCTGAGGAACCAGTTTTTCCGGTCATTGTCAGAGAAAGTAAAGATGTGCTTACACTGTATGAAACTCCAATTTCCCTTGAGGCCGCTATGTCGCTATTTATAAGAATTGATAGTCATCTTGTGTTACCCTAGGTGTCAGTGGTGAGGGCTAGTTCTCCCACTGCCCTACTCACTTCCTAGGGCTTATTTCAGGGTAAGCCAGGGATGAGGCACATCGGCATACGGGTTAGCAGTCCATTTAGGGACATCAGGGCAGCCAGGTGCCAATGTCAGGTGAGTTAGGGATCACCACACCTCCTTCTCCCTAGTGGAAGGGTACTCCTCTTCCCTCCTCTCTGCGCCGCACATCTGTTACCTGCCATATCAGACGTTATACTGTCACAGTGCATTTCACTGATCTGTGTGACAACTGGCAATTCATCGATGTCACTATGTCTTTGGCTTTGTCTGACTGGGAATGCCATGTATCCATTCAGAATGGGTTCCGGTGTCATGTGTGAGCAGCTCTGTCTGTGATTGCCATGCATCCTTTCTCCATGGGGTACTGACATCTGCTTGTCTCCTGTCTAAGCAGCTCGATCTGTGACCGCCATGCATCCGTTCCACATAGGGTCCAGGCATCTGTTGTTGTTTGCTTGTGTTCGCCTTATGTCTGTTCAGTATGTGATTTGTCTGAACTGTCTCCTATATTTCTGATTGTTTGGGTTCCAGTTCCTGTTTGGTTTTTGTGACTGGACCATTGATGTTATGTACCAGCATCGGTTATCTTGCAGGTTTCGGCCAAAAGCATCGGCACCATCTCAGTCAGGAGGTATTGACCTGGTGAACCCTCGGGAAAGTCTATCCTCACCATCAGTTCACTTAGACTATGCCCTTAGGATTTGGCCGTAAGTCAAAACTGTGCACTTGGTCCAGTGGTGATCCACTGTTTACTTTGCTTGTTTGTCCAGGATTATGGGGGTCATTTATTAAACAGAAATATGCCTATATTAGGTGTATTTCTCAAGCAGATTGTGATGCAAAGGTCCTTTTGTGCCAAAATCTTCAACGCCAGGTCTAAAAAAAGTGGGCGTGGCATAGGCAGGGAAGGGGACAGGCCGGCACTCCCATCTCATTTACCATTTTCTACATCTGTTTTAGGCATAGAAAATGGTCTAAATGTAAGACAGGTAGAGAACTGTCTTTGGTGGTGGATACCACAAATTTATGTAGCGTTCAGGGCCTCTACATAATTGCGGCAGAGTAACCACCAGCGCAGGGAATTTAGACCGGTGTCTAAAACAACAGACTTAATAAATGTGTCCCAATGTCGTTTTTGTTTGGTCATGTTTAATAAATTCTTGTTTTGTCTTCTCTGATCCGCTTGCCTGGTTTTTGTATGCTTATGTGATATATTGTTTAGGTGTTCTGTGGACCCCTAAAACATGTCAGCACTATTTATTTAGTGATGTAGTGATTGTTTTGACCCTACATGTGTTTCATAAATATTTTACATTCGAGTATGTGAAGAGAAAAATGTAACATTTTTTTCAATGATATAATAATATTATTAACAGTGTTGAGCGAATCGAAGCATCTGAAATGGAATTTAATCCAAAGTTTAGGAAAAAATTTGATTCGCCACAAATCTGAATTTTGTGGCATTTTTTGGTTACATTTTTTTTCTAAAATGGCTGCTGCACATGTTACAAAGTAAAAGTAAGAAGCCGGGAATGATATATGACGCATATTGTTATGCAGCCAGCCAATCTGCAGGTAGACATCCCCAGCTGTCACAGCTCTATAAAAGCTTCATCCCTTGTTGGGTCCACCATTTCACTTTGAGTTGAATTTAGGGAGAGACGTGACAAGCGGTTATGCGCTAGGGACAGTGCTGCTGAAACTGTAAATAGAAGAATATTGGATAGGGAGAGTGCAGGCACAATGTAGGGAGATTGTAGGAAGAGTTTTTTGAGACTGTAGGAAGAGCATAGGGAGACAGCAGGGACAGTTCAGGTTGAGTGTAATCACCATGTGCATCTTTAACTGCTGCCACATGCAAGGGTAGTTTGTTAGTTTATTCAGTGCCTCAGTATTAAGGGGCAATATAATATATCACTGTGTGCATCTTGTTGAATTGCTGCCACATTCCCAGTTAATTAGTTAGTTTATACATAGAATTACTGTGCCTCGGTATTAAAGGGCAGTGTAATATATTGCCGTGAGCATCTTGTTCAACTGCTGCCACATTCCCAGTTAATTTGTTAGTTTATATCAAGAATTATTGTTTGTCAGTATTAAAGGGCTGTTTAATCTATCTCTTTTATCTTGTTCAACTGCTACCACGTCCTTAGTAAATCCATTACATTACTGATACAGTCACTAGACACTATGGCCAACAAACAGTTGCCTGGGCCCTCCAAAGGAACAGGCAGTGGCAAAAATGTTGTAGACCGCAACAGGTAGTAGCATAATAAGGGGGATTGGTAGTAGCCACAGCAACAGGCCAGGGCTGCCACTGTCACCCAACTGTTGTATTTTGACCAACAATCCAGCTGTACTGGAATGGTTGACACCTGGCCAAGTTGCTGGTACTACAATTCATCCCTTTCCATGAAGTTGACTCATTTCAGAGAACTGATGGCTTGTGCCCAACCAAGGTGGAGGGTCCCAAGCCAACATTACTTCCCAAGAAAGCTGTACCAGCCCTGCTGTGTGATGAGCAGAAGGTGGGCCACTCCTTGGGCCTATCGGTGTCTGGTAGAGTTTACACCAGCTCTGACATATAGAGTTGCAACTATGGTCAAGGACAATATATGTCATTCACAGCCCACTGGGTAAATATCATTTCAGCCCAGGCACACCAGCAACTTGGCCAGGTGATTTCAAAGCCACCTCCGTGAGGCCTCCATCTTGTCATCAACCTCCATTTGAGGCACAGTTCATAGTGGTCCTCCATCATATTACCTATGCAAAGCTAGGCCTGGTCGCGTGGTTCTGCACCACGTCAGCCTTGGTGAAAGGAGCCACACCAGGGAGGAACTGCTCGGAGTCATCAATAAAGAAATCAAACACTAGCTGTCTCCTCACCAACTGGAGATAGGAAGCATGGTTACTGATAACGGGAAGAACATTTTGTATGTGCTGCGTTAGGGAGGGCTGACCATGTGGCCTGCATGGCACACATTTACAATCTCATTGTCACCTCATTCCTCAAGTCTTCCAGTGAACTTTTAGCGCTGTTAAAAATGTCCAGGACACTGTGCATGCATTTCAGCCACTCTTACTGTGCAAAAAACACCCTCTGTTAGCTGCAAAGGCAAAATGCTCATCCCCAACATTGCTCTATATGCAATGTTTCCACCTGTTGGAACTCCACGCTCCATATGTTAGACCGCCTGTATGAGCAGAGGAAGGCGGTCAACAATTTCTTAATGCAGCAGTGGTGTAACCTCCACGTTAGCCAGTGGTATCTCACTTTATTTGTCAGTTGGCAGAACTATGGGATGAATTATGTAATTTTACTCCTTCAAGTCCTGGAGGGGATGCTGAGAAATACAGTATGTTTGGTGAGGGGACACAAGCTGTGGCACCTCTATTTCATAGCCACCTGAGTCCTGAGGAGGCTGAACTGGCAGAGTAGAAGAACATAAACACCCAGGACTTTTATATAGAACTAGGTGGTTTATCTGCCACCTCCCCAGTCTGTCATGGGGCCACGTATAGTAAATCTACAGCTAACAGAGGGGATTAAAAAGCCTGTGTTTGGACAACATGCATTAACCCTTTCACGCCCAGCGCCGTACATGTACGGAGTGGGCGGGTGTTTAAAGATGGCGCCCGCTCCTGCCCGCTGCGTGCATCATAACCAGGATGGCCATCTGCTTCTTCTAGCAGACACGAACAGCTAATGTCTGCCACCAGCAGTAATGCCGCTTGCGAACATTAAGCCCCTCAAATGTCATGGTCAATCCTGAAACGCTGAAACCTAAATCTTTTGCTTTCGGTTGTGCTCCGTCTCCCCCGTGTGGCGATCGGAGGAGCCGGAGCATGTATGCAGCATCCCCTGTTTTTATGAATGACAAGAGGCTGCTGCATAGTATTTCCTATGGAGCCCTTGCCTGTAATAGGTCTCCATAGGAAAGTAGTGAAATCACCATAGTTTCCAATGCAAGTGTATTGGAGTCTATGATAATAGCAATCTAATGATTGCATGTTATAGTTCCCGATGGGAATGCAAGAAAAACGATACATATAAGGTATCGCTGGATTCATACTGACCTGTAGAATAAAAGTAACCGGTCAGTTTTTATTTTGCAATTACACCCCATTTGGATTTTTTTCCCTGCTTCCCACTACATTATATGCAATATAAAATGGTGCCGTTGGAAAGTACAACTTGTCCCGCAAAAAAAAGCTCTCATATGGCTATGTGAACTGAAAAATGTAAAAGTTATGGCTCTGGGAAGGCAGGGAGTGCAAAACAAAAATGCCAAAAAACAAAACCTCTGGACCTTAAGGAGTTAAAAAATATATTTTCTCCACTACTTTATTGGCGCTGCCCCTTGATTTCTTTATTTTGTTCCACTAAGGAGCCATTTTACTGCAGGGTTGAACACAGGTTTTTTGCTTTACTGAAGGGTGCTGTATGCTTTTCTTGGTGCACTGCACAGTGATCTAGACAGCCATAAATTACATCTGTAAGTAGGGTTGAGCGAACCCGAACTGTAAAGTTCAGGTTCGTACCGAACTTTAGAGTTTTTTGTACCCGGGCCCGAACCTGAACATTTTTGTAAAAGTTCGGTTTCGAGCTCGGTGTTTGGCGGTTTAATGGCGCTTGTTGAAAGGCTGTCAAAGTTCGGAGAAACGGCCAAATCTAATTTTTCTAAACTTTGCCAATTTTTCATTATTAATATAATAATATCTAGTAATATAATAATATGTTAATATAGTTGAAAGTTTTTTAGCCCAGTTTCACAAGTGGTAATAGGACAAACAGTACCCCAAATGTGAGGGATAGTAGTGAGGATGGAAGAACAATAAATAATAGCGTTAATAAAAGTTACCATAATCAATGTGTACCCCAAAATGGTGCCATTAAAAACTAAAATTTGTCTTCAAAAAAACAGGCCCTCATACGACTTCAGTACATCAAAGGAAACATAAAATAAAGAAAAAGTTACAGCTCTTGGAATGCGATGAATCAACTGATCTGCAGTAGCTCTGGAACCATCAGAACAATACAACTCCCTCCATTGTGCAGTGGACAGAGTTGGTTATTGCTGCACTGCTTAAATTCACTTCCATCTGAGCAGCACTATAGTAATCCAGCTTCCGCTACTGCAGAACAGCTGACCAGCTAGGGGTGCAGGGTATTGGATAGTGATGAACTCTTTTAAGGATAGCCCATCACTTTTAAAGATGTGAACAACCCCTTTAAGGGTATGTTCCCACATGGCAAACAGATCCTAAGCGTATCCTCATTCCTCAGCTACAAAACTGACATGTTTTGACATGTCACTGGCATATTTTGGATTTAAAATCCACACTGCTTTTCGTATTATGTGCGGATTCTAGTGTGGACACTCTTCACAGGTTTTGGATGAGATTTAAAAAAAATCTCATCCACTTCAATTCTACTACAGTATTTGCGACTCTCTATTTCTCCTTACTCCTGCTGACCTATCACCTAATTCAGGGCGGCCCCTTATATAACCAATCAACTTCCACAAATTCTTGTAACTCCTAAAATCTCAGATGTAAATGGTTCACTTCTGCTTCTCCAGCCCTTCTTTACAAAGCTCTAAAGAATGCACAATTTGCCCGCAAAAAATCCTTTCCTACAACCAACCTCTTAATTTCTCATAACCTATGTTTTCTTGGTCTAAATGAATCATGGCTGACATTCCCTTACACAGCCTTCCCTGCAACACTGTATTATAGCACCTGTCAACTGCTTTAAAGGGCATCTGTCAGCAGATTTGGACCTATGAAACTGGCTGACCTGTTGCATGTGCACTTGGCAGCTGAAGGCATCTGTGGTCCTATGTTCATATGGGCCTACATTGATGAGAAAAATTGTTTTAATATATGCAAATGAGCCTTTAGGAGCAACGGGGGTGTTGCAGTTACACCTAGAGGCTCTGCTGTCTCTGCAACTGTGCGCCCTCTCCATTTTGATTGACAGGGCCAGGCAATGTAATCATGATCATGCCTGTCAGGCCTTGTCAATCATCTACAATCATTTCCCTCGGAAATAAAGACGAAAAAAAACAGGAGGAAAATTTAGTAATGAAAATAGAAAAAAAAAGTACTTTCTACATTTAAAAAAAAAAAGTCTGCATGGAAAATTAAGCACAGAAGCGATCAGTAATGGTTGGCACTCATCCTTTGCAGGCCGCACACAAGCAGATGTATTCTGTGTGTGTGCAAAAACTGTAATATAAAAATTTACTACGGTAAAAAAATCTAAACCTGAGTCAAAAATCATGCACTGATCAGCTCTTGGCGGTCACAGCTTGAATGCAGAAATACTGGCTCAGGGCTGAAAGAATGACACAAAAAAAATAACATGACAAAAATACAGTCACGGATAGCTTGGCGTCCACTCAAAACGGGGTCAAGGGGATGGGGGAGAGGGATAGGGATTGAGACTTGGAACAGCTAAAAATGTACAATATGATTACTGAACAATGCAGCATACCAGAAATTCTTTTTAACTGTCAAATAACAGATCGCAGTGGTGGTGAACCACAAGTCTCAGCAGCCACAGCAAAGCACAGAAGGGCACACAACCTCTCAGCACGCGAGAAGCAACTGAAATGACAGTCTGCAGAGAAATTCCTCCTATTCTCTACACCTTCCTTGTGCTTGGTTTAGCGTACCAGCCAATCACAGCGCATACACAGGACGCCAAACATTGGAGTCTCCTGTGTTACCCCGGCGGTGACTGGTGCACTGCTGTCCATTTCAGTGACAGAGGAGATACATTTAGAGCCTTCAATGTGTATAGTGCTGCTGTCTTGCCTTATCTAGGCTTCCAGCCATACAACCAATGGTGTAACTAGAACACAATGCCCCCCCCCTCAAGTGATCCCGATTACTGCAGCTAGTCAAGATAGCTCTCTTAAACCAGCATGCTCTATATTCTGCGTTTTTCACGTAACGCAGGCCCCATAGAAATGAATGGGGTTGCATGAAAATCGCAAACATCCGCAAGCAAGTGCGGATGCGGTGCGATTTTCACGCATGGTTGCTAGGAGACGATCGGGATGGAGATGCGATCATTATTATTTTCCCTTATAACATGGTTATAATGGAAAATAATAGCATTCTGAATACAGAATGCATAGTACAATAGCGTTGGAGGGGTTAAAAAATAATAATAAATTAACTCACCTTAATCCACTTGATCACGCAGCCGGCATCTCCTTCTGTCTTCATCTTAGCTGTGTGCAGTAATAGGACCTGTGGTGACGTCACTCCGGTCATCACATGGTCCATCACATGATCCATCACCATGGTAAAAGATCATGCTCCAGCGCTATTTTACTATGCATTCTGTATTCAGAATGCTATTATTTTCCCTTATAACCATGTTATAAAGCAAAATAATACAATCTACAGACCACCGATCCCAAGCCCGAACTTCTGTTAAGAAGTTTGGGTTTGGGTACCAAACATGCGCGATTTTTCTCACGCGAGTGCAAAACGCATTACAATGTTTTGCACTTGCGCGGAAAAATCACGCGTGTTCCTGCAACGCACCCGCACATTTTCCCGCAACACCCGTGTGAAACCAGCCCTAGACTACAAAGAACAGTCCTCTTATTTGGAAGACAGGAATGGTTTATGCTTAATGTCAGACTGCACACTGTGTGACTGTGTATGAAGACAGAACACATGTGATAAGCCTCTGCCCACCCACTGAAACTGAAGCGACCAGAGCTGCAGAGTTTTTGCATTCATATGGTTGAAATAATGGTATGCATTCATCCAGATAACAGTTTTAAATAATTTATGTTGGCTTTATGAATTATGATCTATTAAATGCACAATCCCTATTTTCTTTTCCATTGGTGTGCAGCTTAACAGGTAATCAACCCTGGATCTTCAGTGACATTATAGCCTTTTGGTTGAAGCTCATTCTGCTGTGATACTTTCTTTTGTTTATTATAAAACAAAACAAAAACAAAAATTGTAACAAAAGTTTCTATTTGCTTTTGAGAATATTATCTCATGGCTAAAGATAGCATTCCCTTTAAGCACCTGCTATTTGTTTTAGGCAAAATAGACTAAATGAAAAAGACATCAAATGTTTCTGCTGTGTATTTTGTTTTATACCCAGAAAACTAATAACACAATACAAAAGGCACAATTTTTATTAGGTGTTAATAAGAAAAATGTCAGCTTTCTGCAGTCTTGAAGCAAAACATGTGGGAATTTATTTTTTCCATCATATTTAAATTTAGGTGGAAGCAAGATGCTGATTTAATGTTCCTTGTTTCTATTTTTTACGTATTTTGATACAGTAATTGTTGCTTCAGGTGGGTCCTCAAGTTGAGGAAGCAGAAAGCTGTTCATTGTTTTTTTACTTTGACATTTAATTTATAGTTGCAGATTCCATTTTATTTTCCCATGGTTGTAAAGTTACAATTATTTGCTTTATGTACTATAAAGCATGTGGCTTATTTTAGTTTGCTTTGACTTTTCTTCCTTGCAACATTTGTATTAACAGAAAATATGGTGCAATAAAGATCCCTTGTCAAATTCCACACAACAGTAAAACACACTCTGAAGACACATATATAGATTAGATAGATAGATAGATAGATAGACATATGGGTTCCTGTATTTGAAGTGGGGCCATTGTTCATGTATATCTCCTCTGCTGTAGTACTGCAAGGGTTAACCTCCTCTTGCTCTGTAAACTGCTCAGAGGCTATATCCAATTGTTAATCAGCTTCTGCTGAATAGTTATGCTGACCTCACTTCCTTGCCTGAGCGATTTGGCCTCTACAGATTTTGCTAGGTCTTTCACTTGCTATAGCTTGAGCTATCATCTGTTTGTCTGCCTGTATACTGACCTTTGCCTGATTCTTGGATCCTGATCTTGTGCCATCTGCCTGACCTTACAGTTGCATTGTTTTATGGATTTATACAAACTCTCTCAGCCCTGACCTCTGCTTGTTTCCTGGCTATGTGTATTGCCTGATCCCGGGGTGCCACTAACCAGTGTCTCCAATCCCCATGGAACAGCAAGAAACCCCATGGGACTATTATAAGTGGTAATGGCTTGATTGTTCCCCGCTGCAATGGCCATATCCCTGTATAGGGGTTAAAGAGCACAAAAAAGGGCACTGCCAAAATAACTCCCAGGACTATCCCAATGTCAAACTGGTTAGTTGGCACAGTGGATACACATCCATTGCTTGTAACATACATTCTGATTTGCAATACAGTTACTTAAACAATAGTGTTGAGTTATAGAGAAATGTTCTATTTTTCAATGAACAGATTTACTTGTGAAGTCATAAGCAATTACTATGGGGATCATTAACTAAGTGATATATGCCAGACTTGGCATATATCTGTTGCAGATTGTGGTACAAAGGCTATTGTGCCGCAATCTGCAACTTTTCCCTGCTCACATCAGGCCTAAAAATGGTGACGTGGGAAAGGAGACGGGCCGTAGGCCTATCTCATTTATTGTTTTCTACACCTGTTTTAGGTGTAGAAAATGTTCTAAATATAAGACAGCAAGGAAGCTGTCTTACATTTAGACCAGCGGTGGATGAGCCAAAGTTATGTAGAGGCATGCCAACTATAGGGGTTATAAAGAGCAGCGTCTAAAACGCCAGTTTTAATAAATGACCTCATATGTGCTTTGGTTGATCCCTATGTATGTCACATATAAAAAAACCTCAACATTGCAAATTTTGATGATATAGATAGACAGTTAGCTAGATATACAGATATATACAAATAGATTAAATAGATAGAAAAATAGATAGATTTTAGCTCAAGTAAAATATAATAAGATGCACGCCTGAGGAAGATCCTTGACTCAAAAATGCAATCCTTTATCTGGATAGATTAGATAGATAGATAGATAGATAGATAGATAGATAGATATAGATTTGATAGATAGATTTAATTGAATTATACAGCAAAAAAATCTTGTTTTCAATGTACAGATTGAACTGTGGAGTGATAAATGTTTTCATATCCATGAAATATAATTTACATAATTTGCAAAAGTAGAATGCTGCCCTTTCATTCTGATTATAGGGAGTGCTATCTAGATATGACATCTGGATATAAATTGTGATTGTGTTGACAGTGCAATGATTTACCTAGCAAATGTGACTAACTTTCATAAAAATATCCGGGACTCCATAAATCTTAAATCCATCTGCCAAGGATTTCTTTCCTTATTGTAATAACTCCACTGCTTTAGAAATTCTGTTCATGTTCTATAGGAACTGCTGTTTCTCCATTTCTTTTCCCTTTCTTTTTTTTTTTCTTACATCTAAGTCAGTAAACTATGATGTATGTGTCTCGCCTTGAATAACGTTATTATATGATGCTGCTGGAGCGCTGAATAGCTTGGCTGTGGACTGCTGAACCCTTTGAATGTAATTGTTTTAACACCATGAAATGAAGTAATGCATAAAATTGATAATAAACGGATATCTCTCTGCCTCTGCATGTAAATGAGCACTTAGCACCAGGGCACAGATGCCACCATTGTTTCCCCACTGAAATTGACAAAGTAAGTGAAAATATCTACCAAGAGCTTGGAAAGTACGGTAGCTGGATTTTCATTATGTCAGATTTTTCACAGCGCTGGAAACAGGGCTGTCTAGCCAGCCTTTGAAAAGAGTATGTCTAATGCCAGTCTGTTATGTACTGGCATACATTCTTTTACAGACAAAGTTAACAAAATAATTATCACAGTTTTCTGTCGTTACTAAACCTGTCAAAGATTCTTTGGGGTACGACTTGCAGTCTCTTGGTGTTCTTTATTTGCACATGAAAAAGGTTTGGATTTGCTTAAATAATATTCCTGCTCATTGGAGTTGAGTCATTGGCATTGAGTTATATTATAAAAAATTGGAATTATCCTTTTGCACATTATATATTAACAATTTTCCAATTTGTTTTCATTGTATGTAGACAACAAATGTTGGTTCATGTAATCTATTACTAACAAGCATGCAAAACTGTACAGTTAACTTTTTGGACAGTTTATAGAATTCTACTTTTTTAAGACATGTGACTGTTTACATCATGCAAACTTTCTCTATAAAGGATGTTTTTTGTTTGTTTGTTTTATTAACTAGCAATTTAATTGGAGTATGTGTATTCTGTGGTATAATTGGCAACAAATATTGTACATAAATTGTATTTTGGGTGTTTAGCTTTGTACTGGAACCAAACCTACTTATCTGATAATATGCTATTCAAAAGAACACAATGTACTGTAACTAGAAATGATGGTTGTAAGGAGAAACACATCTGCATTTCTGTTTTCAAATATTGGTCAGATGGAAAACAGCAGAATTATAATATATTAATAATAGATCAGCATACATTTTCTGTTCTAGTATTCCAGTTTATGCAAATAACGTTTTATCATTGTATAGTGAAATGTTCCTCAACTATTTTATATTTTCATCTGTGAGAAGCGTTAGGTCAGATAAAAAAAATAATATGAAAACAGTGAGAAATTCATATAGTGCCAGATTTACCGATCCTAGATGACTGTCTGTCAAACCTGAGCTAATGAATGGGGTTACATGGCAACATATAACACCAGAAGAGAAAAAATGTAAACCACTAAACAAAATTAGCAAAAATCTATATTAATATAAATACAATCAGTAAAGGACAGAAGGGACACCCTGTGGACAAAAATGTATGGCACCGTATGCAAATCACATACTATTAAATAGCAAGCATATATAGTGTGTTTCTTGTTGAGCAATGGCAACAAGTGCCTACTACCCAAGGGACAAAATGAAACAAGCTCAGCAAACAAAACACACATAGAAAGGGAAAAGAACCCCAATTTATCTTCTCCTACACAAACAACGAATGTCAACTGCCAGTGGAGTCCCCCTCTCACCCGATGTGTTCCACAAAAATGCTTTGTCAGGGCATCGTATAGTTGGTGTGAACGGGCAGTCTAGAATTATACCATCTTTATTACAATGGATCAGGCTGGATGATAAATTTTGGTGCAGGGCTAGACAGTTTTTCAAACTCTATACCAATTGTTGGTTGGCTTACTTTGTGACAACATTTTACAACATAATTGTGATGAGATTTTGGCACAAAGTGGTGCATTTTCTTTATGTTAAGAGAGTCCCCTTTTTCAGACTAGGTACATATATTTTCTCTAAACATACAGGTGCCAAATTACCCTTCAAAGTTGATCCACTGGAAGGCCAAAAAAAACACCTCATGAAGTAGTAGCCAATTTTCCTTATTTTAGGGGGAAAATTCCTTCCCGACTCCAATCAGCCAATCAGAATAACTCCCTAGATCAACAACTAATTTCCAGAAATCTGATAATTATAGCCTGTAATATTATTACACTCTGGAAATGCACCCTGCTAATCTTGAATTCTTTTAGTGAGTTCATCATCACCACCTTGCAACAGCGACTTCTGTGCGATGTTGTTCCCCTGCTTACCGCCAGTGATGTTGCTTCTGAGGATTCTGCTCCACAGCTTCCATTCAGCCCTGGACATGGCATGAGTTTGGCTGGTTTCATGTTTCACTGCTCTAAGGGTGGTACGCATCACTCCCTGGGCTGGGTTGGGTCAGGTGACCTCGCTGACCAACCCCGGCAATCCTACATATACTTAAGGGGCTCAGACCTTTTCCTAGATGCCTGAGTGTCAAGGTCCTAGTCTAGGCATCCTCAAACTGCGGCCCTCCAGCTGTTGCAAAACTACAACTCCCAGCATTGCCGAACAGCCTACAGGTATTAGCCTACAGCAGGGTATTGTGGGAGTTGTAGTTTTACAACAGCTGGAGGGCCGCAGTTTGAGGATGCCTGTCCTAGTCTGTTGCTAAAAAGCTTGATAATCACTTGTGTTCCTGACCTATACTTTGTGCCTGCACTCCGCTTATTGTCTCATCCCTGCCTGCCTGCTGTATCTCTCCCGTTGCCAACCCGGATTGCCTGACCTTTACCTGTGCTGCCTTCCCTGACCTACCTATCTGACTACTCCTCTGCCTCATCATTCGGTTCCTGCCTTGTTGCTCCTGGTAACGACCATGCCTGTCTACCACGCCTGTACTGCTGGTACCTATCTCAGGTATCGAAAAAACGTAAGGCAGCTCTCACCTTTCCCTCCACTAGCTGAGCACAGATAACGCACCTGGATGCGATGATTTGTATGATGAAAAAAGTAGAAATATCCAGCTCCAGAATAGTGAAAAATTGTATCTTTATTTGCAGTCCTGTATCTCGAAGAATTTAAATACTGCAAAAAAGATATGATTTTTCACTATTCTGGAGCTGGATATTGCTACCCTTTTCTATCTCAGGTATTGTCTGGTCCGCCTGGACCACCTGCTACTGACTCTGGGACTGCTCTGGAGTGGGACCTGGCACCAGAAGACCACCTAATTTGGCTCCATCCTTCCAAAGACCGGTCCTTCCTCTAGTGTCCACTCCATCTGAAGAGCCCATGCAAATAGAGCGCCTTCGACTATCTTACGAGGAATGCATACGTCGCAAAGCAGAGAATCTGTGTCTATATTGTGGAGGCAAGAGCCACTTTGTGTGTAATTGTCCACAGAAGTCGAGAAACGACAATGTCTAGAATCAGTTTGAAAGCTGGTTCAAGACGAGGAGAAGTCCTCTCCGAAACTTTCAGCTCCGGTGACTTTCTCTCACAAGGAAGTCAAACTGTCTGTGCCTGCATTCTTGTACTCTGGGTCAGCCGGTAACTTCATTCAGCAAGCTCTGGTCCATCAGTATCTGCTTCCCAACATTCGTCTGGAAAGGCCTCTGTCAGTGGCCTCCGTAAATGGATTACCACTCCCTGAACCAGTACTCTTTGTTGCTATACCCCTTAAGTTACAGATAGGGGTTCTGCACCCTGAGTTGATCTCCTTCTATGTGCTGCCAGCCTCCATGAATCCAGTTATCCTTGGGCTACCCTGGCTGTGTCTGCACACAGTTGTGGACTGGCACTCCTGTCAGATCCTGCGTTGGGGATCATCTTGTTACTCCACCTGCTTAGCGGAGGCCCGACCTGCTTCCACACCTTCTGTAGACCTGCCTGGACTTCTGCAGCAGTATGCCAGCTTAGTAAGAAAGACACCGAGACCCTGCCTCCTCATCGTCCATATGACTGTCCGATCTCCACTCTTACTAAGAAAGGGGTGAATGCCAAAGACTGGACTCCTAAAGCAGAGGCCGCTTTCATCCAAATAAAGAGTTCCTTTGCCTCTGCACCTGTTTTGCGACATCCCAATGTCTCCCTCCAATTCTTTTTAGAAGTGGACACCTCCTCCATAGTAGACAATGCTGTTTTACTACAGAAAGTTTCCAAGGGCAAGATGTTTACTTGTGGATTCTTCTCCAAGCTCTTCTTCTCCACTGAGAGGAATTACTGTATAGGAGACAGGGAGTTTCTGGCCATAAAACTCGCCTTGGAAGAGTGGCGATATATATTGGAGGGAGCCCAGCATCCAGTAATAATTTTCACTGACCACAAGAATCTTACATATCTGCAGACAGCCCAGTGTCTGAATCCTCGCCAAGCCAAGTGAGCACTCTTCTCCCATTTTAATTTTGAGTTGCACTTCTGCCCGGCCAAGAAGAACATCAAGGCAGATGCTTTGTCTAGATCATTTGACTTTTCTGACCAGCAGGAGGAGCCCCAATACTTGATAGATCCTGCTCGCTTGATCACAGTGGTTCCTGTCCTGGTAAGAGACATTCCTCCCAGGAAGACATTCATGCCATCTGCCAAAAGGAAACGTGTTCTAACGTGGGGGCACAACTCCAAACTGGCTGGTCATCCCGGGATCCGCAAGACCACAGAACTAGTGTCTCGCCACTACTAGTTGCCCACATTATCCAAGAATGTGCGTGACTATGTCTCTGCTTGCACCATCTGTGCTCAGAACAAAATCTTCAGGAACTGACCACCGGGCCTGTTGTTACCCCTACCTGTTCCTGATGCTCCATGGCAACACATTGCCATGGACTTTATTACAGATCTGCCCTCTTTGGCTGTATGTACCATTATTTGGTAGGTCGTGGACCGCTTCTCAAAGATGGCGCATTTGTTCCTTTGACAGGATTGCCCTCGGCTGCGAAACTTGTTAAACTGTTCTTTAAACATATCTTCCATATGCATGGTTTACCTGGGCACATTCTTTCTGATTGAGGAGTCCAGTTTACATCCAAGCTCTCTGCCGACTGCTATAAATTGACCTGGACTTCTCTTCCAGTTATCACCCCCAAACCAATGGGCAAGTAGAGCGGGTCAATCAGATATTGGAGAACTATCTTCGGCATTTTGTTTCCACTCAACACAACAACTGGGTACAACTGCTACCTTGCGCAGAGTTCTCCTATAACAACCACACTAGTGAGTCTACTGGATCCTCTCCATTCTTTGTCATTTTTGGTCAACATCCACATACTCCTCTTCCTGTTCCTGCTTTTTCTGGGGTACCAGCTGCGGATTCCTTTTTAGAGATTTTTTTAAGATTTTTTTAAGATTTGGTGTGACACAAAGATCTGCATCAACAAAGCAGTGACCTGTATGAAAACAAATGCAGACAGGAGAAGAAGGAGACCACCTAAGTTCTTGTCTGGGGATAAGGTGTGACTTTCCTTCAAAAACATCCGCTTAACCCCTTAAGGACATAGGACGTACCGGTAGGCCCTATTTCCCGAGTCCTTAAGGACCAAGGACGTACCGGTACGTCCTAACTTTAAAATCGGCATTCCGGCGCCGCAGGGGTTAATTTGAACAGGATGCCGGCTGAAATCATTCAGCCGGCATCCTGTTAAAACGCATGGGGGGGGTCATGTGACCCCCCCGTGTCGGCGATCGCAGCAAACCACAGGTCAACTCAGACCTGCGGTTTGCTGCGCTTTTTGCAGTTTCTGTGCCTAAAATCAATATAGTACACCCCCCCTGCACCCCTGCATGATTTGATGGCGGCGGGTGGTGCAGGGGGGGTGTCGCACGCGGTGGGGGCGTTGCGGGAGGCGGGCGGTGTGGCAGGCGGGATTGCGATCCCCCGCCCGCCTCCCATTGCGTAATCGTTGGCGTACAGTGGGTATACCAGGGTGCCAGCACATTGCTGGCACCCTGGTATAAACGGCTGACATAGTTGATGCGATGTCAGCCGTTTAACCCTTTCCATACAGCGGTCCGTACGGACCGCTGTATGGAAAAGGTTAACAGTAAGAGGGAGCTCCCTCCCTCTCCGATCGGGGGGCTGCTGTGCCTTTGCAGCCCCCCGATGGGAGAGGGAGAGAGCCCCCAGACAGCCCCCCGACACCCCAGTCCTCACCCTTCCCCGTCTGCGAAGTTGTGGCAGAGGGGGAAGGTTCCCATGGCAACAGGACGCCTGCTCAGGCGTCCTGCTGTCCATGGTGCTGAACAGATCTGTGCTGAAAGCATAGATCTGTTCAGTGTAAGTAAAATACAGTACAGAAACCTATATAGGTTCTGTACTGTATTTTACAGACATCAGACCCACTGGATCTTCAAGAACCAAGTGGGTCTGGGTCAAAAAATAAAAATAAAAAGTGAAAAAAAGTTAAGATAAAAAAAAAACATTTATCACTGAATAAAAATTAAAAAAATAAAATAAACTACACATATTAGGTATCGCCGCGTCCGTAACGACCTGATCTATAAAACGGTCATGTTACTTTCCCCGCACACTGAACGCCATAAAAATAAAAAAATAAAAACTATGAGAAAATTGAAATTTTGCCCACCTTACTTCCCAAAAAAGGTAATAAAAGTGATCAAAAAAGTCACATGTACGCCAAAATAGTACCAATCAAACCGTCATCTCATCCCGCAAAAAATGAGACCCTACTCAAGATAATCGCCCAAAAACTGAAAACACTATGGCTCTTAGACTATGGAAACACTAAAACATCATTTTTTTTTGTTTCAAAAATAAAATCATTGTGTAAAACCTACATAAATAAAAATAAAGTATACATATTAGGTATTGCCGCGTCCGTATCGACCGGCTCTATATAAATATCACATGACCTAACCCCTCAGGTGACCACCGTAAAAAAAAAAAAAGTAAAAAAAGCAATTTTTTGCCATCTTACGTCACAAAAAGTGTAATAGCAAGCGATCAAAAAGTCATATGCACCCCAAAATAGTGCCAATCAAACTGTCATCTCATCCCACAAAAAATTATACCCTACTCAAGATAATCGCCCAAAAACTGAAAAAACTATGGCTCTCAGACTATGGAGACACTAAACAATTTTTTGGTTTTAAAAATGAAGTTATTGTATAAAACTTACATAAAAAAAAAAAATGGTATACATATTAGGTATCGCTACGTCCGTGACAACCTTCTCTATAAAATTACCACGTGATATAACCTGTCAGATGAATGTTGTAAATAACAAAAAAAAAGTGCCAAAAAAGCTATTTCTTGTTACCTTGCCGCACAAAAAGTGTAATATAGAGCAACCAAAAATCATATGTACCCTGAACTAGTACCAACAATACTGCAACCTTATTCCGTACTTTCTAAAATGGGGTCACTTTTTTGGAGTTTCTACTCTAGGGGTGCATCAGGGGGGCTTCAAATGGGACATGGTGTCAAAAAACCAGTCCAGCAAAATCTGCCTTCCAAAAACCGTATGGCATTCCTTTCCTTCTGCGCCCTGCCGTGTGCCTGTACAGCGGTTTACAACCACATATGAGGTGTTTCTGTAAACTACAGAATCAGGGCCATAAATAATGAGTTTTGTTTGGCTGTTAACCCTTGCTTTGTAACTGGAAAAAAATATTAAAATGGAAAATCTGCCAAAAAAGTGAAATTTTGAAATTGTATCTCTATTTTCCATTAAATCTTGTGCAACACCTAAAGGGTTAACAAAGTTTGTCAAATCAGTTTTGAATATCTTGAGGGGTGTAGTTTCTTAGATGGGGTCACTTTTATGGAGTTTCTACTCTAGGGGTGCATCAGGGGGCTTCAAATGGGACATGGTGTCAAAAAAACTGTCCAGCAGAATCTGGCTTCCAAAAACCATACGGCGTACCTTTCACTCTACGCCCCGCTGTGTGGCCGTACAGTAGTTTACGGCCACATATGGGGTGTTTCTGTAAACGGCAGAGTCAGGGCAATAAAGATACAGTCTTGTTTGGCTGTTAACCCTTGCTTTGTTAGTGGAAAAAATGGGTTAAAATGGAAAATTAGGCAAAAAAATGAAATTATCAAATTTCATCCCCATTTTCCAATAACTCTTGTGCAACACCTAAAGGGTTAACGAAGTTTGTAAAATCAGTTTTGAATACCTTGAGGGGTGTAGTTTCTTAGATGGGGTCACTTTTATGGAGTTTCTACTCTAGGGGTGCATCAGGGGGCTTCAAATGGGACATGGTGTCAAAAAAACTGTCCAGCAAAATCTGGCTTCCAAAAACCATACGGCGCACCTTTCACTCTACGCCCTGCTGTGTGGCCGTACAGTAGTTTACGGCCACATATGGGGTGTTTCTGTAAACGGCAGAGTCAGGGCAATAAAGATACCGTCTTGTTTGGCTGTTAACCCTTGCTTTGTTAGTGGAAAAAATGGGTTAAAATGGAAAATTAGGCAAAAAAATGAAATTCTCAAATTTCATCCCCATTTGCCAATAACTCTTGTGCAACACCTAAAGGGTTAACGGAGTTTGTAAAATCAGTTTTGAATACCTTGAGGGGTGTAGTTTATAGAATGGGGCATTTTTGGGCAGTTTCTATTATGTAAGCCTCGCAAAGTGACTTCAGAGCTGTAGTGGTCCCTAAAAATTGGGTTTTTGTAAGTTTCTGAAAAATTTCAAGATTTGCTTCTAAACTTCTAAGCCTTGTAACATCCCCAAAAAATTTAATATCATTCCCAAAATAATTCAAACATGAAGTAGACATATGGGGAATGTTAAGTCATCACAATTTTTGGGGGTATTACTATGCATTACAGAAGTAGAGAAACTGAAACTTTGAAATTTGCAAATTTTTCCAAATTTTGGGTAAATTAGGTATTTTATTATGCAAAAAAAAATTTTTTTTTTACTTTATTTTACCAGTGTCATGAAGTACAATATGTGACGAAAAAACAATCTCAGAATGGCCTGTATAAGTAAAAGCGTTTTAAAGTTATCAGCACTTAAAGTGACACTGGTCAGATTTGCAAAAAATGGCCTGGTCCTTAAGGTGAAAATGAGCCTGGTCCTTAAGGGGTTAAGGGTCTCTAGTTTTAAGTTTGCTCCCAGGTTCTAAGGACTTTTTTAAGTATTGAGGAGGATCAACGAAGTGACATACAAGCTACGTCTACCTCCCTCTCTGCGTAATCCCAATGCCTTCCATGTCTCCTTACTGAAACCAGTGGTCCTTAATAATTTCTAAACGACTCCTTCTACTCTAAATCCGGTATCAGAGAATGATGACAAGGCATTTGAAGTCAAGGACATCATGGACATCAAGAAAAGTGGTAGGAAGACCTATTATCTTGTGGACTGGAAGGGATTTGGTCCTGAGGAGAGATCTTGGGAGCCGCAGGAGAACATTCATGCTCCAGATCTGATGAAGAGCTTTCTATCTTGTTGTGGACTCAAGAAGATGGAGCGTAAGGGGGGTACTGTAACAGCAACTGCTGTGCGAAGCTGTTCCCCTGCTTACCGCCGCTGTCTCAGGCGTCGTGCTCTTTGGAAATTGGTGGCCAGTGCTTCCCATTTACCGCTGCAGTCCAGGACACTCCGTGTGAGTAATGTTGCTTCAGAGGTTTCTGCTCCACAACTTTCATTCAGCCCTGGACATAGCATGAGTTTGTCTGGTTTCATGTGTCACTGCTCTAAGGGTGGTACGCATCACTCCCTGGACTGGGCTGGGTTGGATCAGGTGACCTCGCTGACTAACCCTGGCTATCCTACGTATACTTAAGGGAGTCAGCCCTTTTCCCAGATGCCTGAGTGTCAATCGCCTAGTCTGTTGCTAAAGAGCTTGATGACCACTTGTGTTCCTGACCTATAATTTGTCCCTGGACTCCGCTTATCGTCTGAGCCCTGCCTGCCTGCTTTGTCTCTCCGTCCCGATTTCCTGACCTGTACATGTGCCGCCTGCCCTGACCTTCTGCCTGTCTGACTATGCCTCTGCCTCATCCTTTGGTTCCTGCTTTGTTGCTCCTGGTAACGACCCTGCCTGTCTACCACGCCTGTACTGATGGTACCTATCTCAGGTATCATCCAGTCCGCCTAGACCAGATGCTACTGACTCTGGGACTGCTCTGGAGTGGCACCTGGCAACTACCCTAACGGCTCAAGTCTATCCTCACTTTCAAAGGCTCTAGTGAAGACCAGGTAGTTGCGTAGTCAAGCCCCTCCAGGGTACAGCCAGTCATTGGCACAGTGGGTTCACATCCGCTGATCCATGACACACCTCCTCTGGCAGAGAGTTCCATAGTCTCACTGATCTTACAGTGAAAAATCCCCTTCTACTGTTAGGTCCATATATATTTGGACACTGACACAAAGTTAGTTATATAATGGACATGGACATAAGGTCCAGACTTTTAGCTTTAATTTGAGGATATCCATATTAAAATTGGATGAAGGGTTTGGGAGTTTCAACTCCTTTACATGTGGCACCCTGTTTTTAAAGGGACCAAAAGTAATTGGACAATTGTGTGGGCAGATGTGGGCAATTCTTTCATTATTTCATTCTCAATTAAGCACATATAAGGCCTGGAGTTATTTAGAGGTGTGGTGATTGCATTTTGAAGATCTTGCTGAGTAAACATGCGGTCAAAGAAGCACTCCATGCAGGTGAAACAAGCCATCCTTCATCTGCAAAAACAGAAAAAAAAAAACATCCAAGAAATTCCTACATTATTAGAAGTGGCAAAATCTACAGTTTAGTACATCCTGAGAAAGAAGGAAACCACTGGTGACCTCAACAATGCAAAAAGACCTGGACGCCCACGGAAGACAACAGTGGTGGATGATCGCAGAATAATTACCACAGTGAAGAGAAACCCCTTCACAATAGCCAACCAAGTGAACAACACTTTCCAGGATATAGGCGTATCAATATCCAAATCTACCATAAAGTGAAGACTGCATGAAAGTAAATACAGAGGGTTCACTGCAATGTGCAAGCCATTCATAAGCCTCAAGAATAAGAAGGCTATATTGGACTTCACAAAAAAAAAAAAAGGCATGATACAGCTAATGATCCAAAGCATACCACATCATCTGTAAAACATGGCAGAGGCAGCGTGATGGCTTGGGCTTGGGTCCCTAGTGTTTAATAATGATATAATACAGGACAGAAGCAGCCACATGAATTCTAGGGTTTTCAGAGGCATACTATGTGCTCAAATCCAGCCAAATGCAACCAAACTGATTGGTCAGCGTTTCATAATATAGATGAACAATGATCCAAAACATAAAGCCAAAGCAACCCAGGAGTTTATTAAAGCAAAGAAGTGGAATATTCTTGAATGGTCAAGTCAGTCACCTGATCTGAACCCAATAGAGCATGCCTTTCACTTGTTAAAGACTAAACTTCAGACAGAAAGGCCCACAAACAAGCATTAGAAATTAACATTTTAATTACAATTATTTAATTTTCCAATTACTTTTGAGCCCGAGAAATGAAGGGCTTGAGTTTAAAAAATGCTTTAGTTCCTCACTAGAGTTCAGCGGATACCTGGATGTTCGGGTTCGACGGGTTCGGCCGAACTTCAGAAAAAAGTTTGAGTTCGGGACCCGAACTTGACTCAAACTTGACCCTGAACCCCATTGAAGTCAATGGGGATCCGAACTTTTGAGCTCTAAAATGGCTGTAAAAATGCAATGGAAAGGGCTAAAGGGCTGCGAATGGCATCAAAATGTGGTTAAGAGCATGACAAGTGCTCTGCAAACAAATGTGGATAGGGAAATGACTTTAAATAATATAAAATACATAAAAATAACAAATAATAATTTTGATTTAGAAGGAGTAGGAGGTTGAGGAGGCGGTGGATGTGGCAGTGTAGGTGGAAGCGGCGGTGGAGGAGGAGGAGGCATCCTACACTGCTTTTTGGTTTTACATTTATTTTTATTTTTTAAAATTAGGGTACACCCCAAAACATTGGGAAATATAACCTGTGATAACCCCCTCCTATCATGCTAAACACACGTTCAGAGGTCCAGGGGGTAAAGGGCAAGCTCAGGCCATGTGCCCAATTTGGAGACCCAGAAGTTGCGGGGCTGACCCCTGTCAGTCAGTTTGTGTAGGCGTGTGTATACTTACTGCCCCACCATGTCGCACATCCCCGTGATGTTCACTTTATCAACTTTTGATGTTCTTTTATGCGCCTACCGTGGTGATCACAGGTGGCGGGGAATCAGGGTTCCAGGCCGGAGAGGGAGCGTGAGAAAGAGAGACTACATCCAAGGGAGGATTAATTTTTTCAAATTTAAAATTATAGAGCGGAAATATGGTACAAAGTATTAAAGCGTAAAAGTGGGACAACTTTTTAAAGTTTAAGCATTGAATGAAAGGATGTGTCATGCATCAATTAATGAAGAATTTCTTAAATTTTATTCCCAACTATGCAGAGGAGGGGTTTCTATCCAGCAAAATTTAAAAAATGTCACCTGAGTAATTGACGATTTTTTTAAATTTATGTTCCTGTCACCTATGTAGAGGTGCCTTAGTGACATCCACCATCCATTTGGATATCTTCTATATCAATTTTCGATGTTCTTTTCTGAGCCTACCATGTTGATCACGGTTATCGGCGAATAAGGGTTCCACGTCGGAGAGGGAGCGTAAGAAAAAGAAACCAAATTTAAGGGAGATACATTTATTTAAAAAAAATTGGGATCGAGCGGAAATATGGGAAAAGTTATTGAGGCGCAAATGTGGGACAAATTACAGAAGTGCAAATGTGGGCAAAAAGAGTAAAGCGGAAATGTGGGACACATTATTGAAGCGCAAATGTGGGCGAAAAGAGTAAAGCGGAAATGTGGGACACATTATTGAAGCGCAAATGTGGGACAAAAGAGTAAAGCCGAAATGTGGGTCACATTTTGAAGTGCAAATGTGGGCCAAAAGAGTAAAACGTAAATGTGGGACACATTATTGAAGTGCAAATGTGGGCCAAAAGAATAAAGCGGAAATGTGGGACAAATTATTGAAGCGCAAATGTGGTACAACTTGTTAAAGTTTAAGCATTGAATGAAAGGAGGTGGAGCACATCAATTAAAGAAGAATTTCTGAAATTTTATTCCCTGTCACCTATGCAGAGCAGGGGTTTATTCACGTCTAAAATTGTAAAATGTCAACCCAAGGATGTAACAGAAAAATTACAGAAATTTATTAACCTGTCTACTTGGTAGAGCAGGGGTCTATGACAGAAAAAATTGTTTATTGTCACCCGAAAATGTAAAAGAAAAATTATTGAAATTTATTAAGCTGTCAACAAGATAGAGGAGGGGTATATTACAATCAAAAATTTCACCCAAAAAAATGTAACAGACAAATTTTTTTTTTTTACCTGTCTACTCGGTATAGCAGTGGTACATCACACACAAAATTGGTAAATTTCACCAGAAAATGTAACTGACATTTTTTTAACCTGTCTACTAGGTATAGCAGTGGTACTTCACACCCCAAAATTGGTGAATTCAACCCGAAAATGTAACTGACAATTTATTTTAATTTTTTTACCTGTCTACTAGGTATAGCAGTGGTACGTGATGTGTGATACCCAAAAATTGTTGAATTTCACCCGAAAATGTAACTGACAATTTTTTATAATTTTTTTACCGGTCTAATAGGTATAGCAGCGGTACTTCACACCCAAAAATTGGTGAATTTCGCCAGAAAATGTAACTGACAATTGTTTTTTTTAACCTGTCTACTAGGTATAGCAGTGGTACATCACACCCAGAAATTGGTGAATTTCACCAGAAAATGTAACTGACAATTTTATTTTATTTTTTTGCCGGTCTAATAGGTATAGCAGTGGTACATCACACCCAAAAATTGCAGAATTTCACTAGAAAATGCAACTGACAATCTTTTTTTTATTTTTTTTACCGGTCTAATAGGTATAGCAGTGGTACATCACACCCACAAATTGGTGAATTTCACCAGAAAATGTAACTGACAATCTTTTTATTTATTTTTTACCGGTCTAATAGGTATAGCAGTGGTAAATCACACCCAAAAATTGGTGGATTTCACCAGAAAATGTAACTGACAAAGTAGTCAAATTACATAAAATACGTACAAATAAAAAAATAAAAATTAGATTTATGAGGTGGAGTTCCATATGGAGTAGGAGTTTGAAGCGGTGGTGGACGTAGCGGTGTAGGTGGAAGTGCAGGTGGAGGAGGAGCCAACACTGGTTTTTGGTTTTAATATATATATTTTTTAAAATTAGGGTGCACTCCAAAATAGTGTGAAATATCCAAAATACAAGAATGAGCAATTGTGCTGCAGTATAACAATGGCTGGTTAAGGCCAGTATACATATCTATTCTGCACAAGGTATGGGCAAGTCCTGTGGGATCCATGCCTGGTTCATTTTAATGAACGTGAGCTTGTCCACATTGGCTGCGGACAGGTGGATGCGCTTGTCTGTGATGACGCCCCCTGTCGTGCTAAACACACGTTCCGATAATACACGGGCTGCAGGGCAGGCCAGCACCTCCAAGGCGTAAAGGGCAAGCTCAGGCCATGTGCCCAATTAGGTGACCCATAAGTTGAAGGGGGCAGACCCGTCATTCAGTACATGTAGGCGTGTGCACACATACTGCTCCACCATGTTGGTGAAATGCTGCCTCCTGCTAAGATGTTCCATATCAGCTGGTGGTGCTGGTTGTTGTGGCGTGCTGAATAAGCTTTTCCACATTTCGGCCATGCTAACCCTTCCTTTTGAGGTGCTGGCAGTGCCCCAGCTGCGTTGGCGACCTCTCCCTCGTCCACTACCTTCGCCTTGTGCTTCCACTGTGCCCCCGCTGTCAGGTGGGAATGGGGCGTCTACCAGCGTGCGCTTGTACTCGCACATCTTACGATCACGCTCCAGTGAGGGAATTAAGGACGGTACGTTGTCCTTGTAACTTGGCAGCGTGGCCACCCAGTAATCAGAACATGTTAGAATGTGGGCAACTCAGCGGTCGTTGCGGAGACACTGCAGCATGTAAAAGCTGTCCTCTGTTGGAGGTGTATTGTCTGTGTCCTCTGTATCCCCCCAGCCATGCACCAGTGATGGCCATGAGCTGGTCTGGGTGCCACCCTGCTGTGAACATGGTTCCTCCTCCTCCATCTCCTCCACCTCATCCTCCACCTCGTCATCCTCCAGAACTGTGCCCTGGCTGGACAATTGTGTACCTGGCGTTTGTGGGTACAGGAACCCACCCTCGGAGCCACTTGTGAATGACTGGCCGTAAACCCTATGAAATGATCCCTCTTCCTCCTCCTGTGCCACATCCTCTTCCATCATCGCCCTAAGTGTTTTCTCAAGGAGGCATAGAAGTGGGATAGTTACGCTGAGAACGGTGTTATCGGCACTGGCCATGTTGGTGGAGTACTCGAAACAGCGCAGCAAGGAACACAGGAATCTCTGCACTACCAAATTCACCAAATGCGCCAGGCAAGGGACGTGCGGCAAAGAGGCTAGTCCCAGAGCTGCTACGAGATTTCGCCCATTATCGCACACCACCAGGCCGGGCTTGAGGCTCACTGGCACCAAACACTCATCAGTCTGTTGTTCAAGTCCCGTCTACAGCTCCTGCGCGGTGTGGGGTTTGTCCACCAAACAGATAAGTTTTAAAACTGACTGCTGTCGTTTACTCCTGGCTGTGCTGATGTTGGTTGTGAATGTGTTACGCTGACCCGATGAGGAGCCGGTATAGGATGGGGAAGTGGAGTAGGAGGAGGAAGCAACAGGAGGCAAACTGAAGCACCCTGCAATTCTCAGTGGTGGAAGGACATGCGCCAAACTACTATCCGCCTCAGGCCTATCCGCCATTTACCCAGTGTGCTATTATGGAGATATAATGTCCCTGATCGTGCTTACTGGTCCACGTATCCATAGTGAGGTGCATCTTGCCACAGGCTTGCGCAGTGCACACCTGATTTTGTGTCCTACTTGGTTGTGCAGGGAAGGGATAACTTGACTGGAAAAATAGTGATGGCTGGGCACGACGTACTGTGGGACAGTCACCGCCATAAGGCCTTTAAAACTAACCATCTCCACCATATGGAATGACAGCATTTCAAAGGCCAGTAATTTAGAAATGCTGGCATTCAGGGCTAGGGATCACAGGTAAGTAGGGGGGTACTTCCTCTTCCTCTCCAGTGTTTGGGAGATGGAGAGCTGAACGCTTTTGTGGGACATTGTGGAGCTGCTTGGTGACCCAGGTGGTGGTGTTGCTGGAAGATCCTCGGGGTTTGCGGGTGGCAGGTGGCACTGTCACTCCAGAGGTGGATGAAGAGGCCGAGACTGCAGCAGAAGAGGAAGCAGGAGGAGCAAGAGACCTTTCTTGGTTTTTGAGGTGTCTACTCCAATGCAGCTCATGCTTAGCACTTAAATGCCTGGTAATGCAGGTTGTGCTCAGTTTAAGAACGTTTATGCCTCGCTTCAGGCTCTGATTGCACAGCGTGCAAACCACTCGTGTTTTGTCGTCAGCACATAATCTGAAGAACTGCCACGGCAGGGAACTCCTTGGAGCTGGCTTTGGTGTGCTTGGTCCCTTGCTGTGGTGGGCAGTAGCAGGCATACTGTCTAGAGGATGGCCACTCCGCTTTTTCACCTTGCTCCCTCTTCTGCTGTGCTGGTGGCTCTGTGCGACCACCGCCACTTTCTCCGAACTACATAGGTCACTCTCATGACCTTGATTCCATGTGGGGTCGAGGACCTCATCGTCCTCCACATCATCTTCCACCCAGTCTTCACCCCAGCCCTCCTTGTCAGTCTGCACACTTTCGAAAGCCCCAACAGTTGGCACCTGTGTTTGTCATCATCCGACACGTGCTACGATGGTCCTCCCATGTACTCATCTTGAAAGATAAGTGGTTGGGCATTGGTGCCCTAAATCTCTTCCACTTCTGGGGCAGGGCTAGGTGTATGGCCCTGGGAAACCCTGCTAACAAAGTCATCAAAAAGCAAAAGAGACTAATGCATGACTTGGGGCTCAGACTGCTTGGCTAATTTGCAAGGGGGTGAGGTGAAAGACTGATGGACATGGGCTGCAGGTGCCAACTCTGATCTTTCAGCAGGAGACTGGGTGGGAGACAATGTGAAGGAACTGGAGGCACTGTCAACAAGCCAATCTACTATCGCCTGTACTTGTTCAGGCCTCACCATTCGTAAAGCCGCATTAGGCCCGACAAATACCGCTGTAGGTTCTGTCGCCTACTCGCACCAGAGGAAGGGGTTTCACTTGTTCGTGTAGCTGGCTCCGATCGACCACGTCCTCTCCCTGCAACAGAAGCTCCACCAGCAGCACCACAACCTGGGCCACGTCCCTTATTTGACGCTCTCCTGATATTTCTCGAATTTAGGATATTGCCCTAAATGTGTGTTTAATTAATAGCAGAATAGAACGACAGTATGTACAGGGTGTAACTCACACGCCCTGACCCAAACTAGGCCACAATTAAAGATTTATGCCCAAAATGGCTGTATTTCAAATACCTGAATAGAACCCCTGTATATAAAGGGTATATCTTACAATGACATGCAGCAAAGGCTGCCAAATAAACTTGTTTTGCCCAAACGGGTGTTTGTTTAATAACTGAATATGACAGCAGTATATAACCCTTGAATTTCACATGTGCTAATACTGCAAGGGCTGTAAAATGGTGTATTTTGGCAAGAAAGTGTGTTTTTAAAAACCCAGAAAATTATGGCTGTATTTCTAGCTTAAATTGCACACTGACTAATCCAGATGTTGCATATTGCAAAAAAAGTGTGTTTTTTTAACTAACAGAATATGAAAGCTGCATATATTAAACTTGAATTTCACACTTGCTGTAAAATAGTGGATTTTGGAAAAAAAAAGTGTGTTTTTAAAAACCCAGAAAATTATGGCTGTGTTTCTAGCGTAAATTCCACACTGACTAATCCAGATGTTTTATATTGCCAAAAAAGTGTGGTTTTTTTACTAACAGAATATGAAAGCTGTATATATTAAACTTGAATTTCACACTTGCTGTAAAATAGTGGATTTTGGCAAAAAAAAAAAGTGTTTTGAAAAACCCTGAAAATTATGGCTGTATTTCTAGCTTAAATTGCACACTGACTAATCCAGATGTTTTATATTGCCAAAAAAAGTGTTTTTTACTAACAGAATATGAAAGCTGTATATATTAAAGTTGAATTTCACACTTCCTGTAAAATAGTGGATTTTGGCCCAAAAAATTGTGTTTTGAAAAACCCTGAAAATGATGGCTGTATTTCTAGCCTAAATTGCACACTGACTAATCCAGATGTTGTATATTGCCAAAACAGTGTTTTTTTTTACTAACAGAATATGAAAGCTGTATATAACGTTTGCGTTTTACACGTTAAGATGCAGCTAGGGATGCAAAATAGTATATTTTGCACAAAAATTGTGTTTTAAAAAACCCAGAAAATTATGGCTGTATTTCTAGCTTAAATTGCACACTGACTAAGGCCTCTTTCACACTACAGTATGTTGCATTCAGTGTTTTGCGTTCCGTTTTTCACGGATCCGTTGTTCCGTTTTTTGCTTCCGTTGTGGTTCCGTTTCCGTTCCGTTGTTCCGTTCCGTTTTTCCGTATGGCAAATACAGTATACAGTAATTTCATATTAAAAATTGGGCTGGGCATAACATTTTCAATTGATGGTTCCGCAAAAAACGGAACGGATACGGAAGACATACGGATGCATTTCCGTATGTGTTCCGTTTTTTTTTGCGGCCCCATTGACTTGAATGGAGCCACGGACTGTGATTCTCGGCCAAATATAGGACATGTTCTATCTTTTCAACGGAACGGAAAAACGGAAATACGGAAACGGAATGCATACGGAACACATTCAGTTTTTTTGCGGAACCATTGAAATGAATGGTTCCGTATACGGACCGTATACGGAACGCAAAAAACGGACCGTATACGGAACGCAAAATACTGTAGTGTGAAAGAGGCCTAATGCTGCAAATGCACCAGATGTTGTATATTGCCAAAAAAAGGGTGATTTTTTTACAACCAGATTACAACCAAAAGCTCAGATGCAGTGCTGGTGCACTGAGCTTGCATAAAATGGCTGCCGCCAACGCCCACCTAACTAACAGACGGATAAAAGTTATTTTTTTTCAGTCACTGGGCTCAGGGCAGGGTAAAAAGATTGTGCCGCGCACCCACACAACTAAATGTATGTCGATCCCTTAGTTAGATTCACGTTCAGAACCCAAAGATTCTCTTCTATTCTCTCCGTGAAATTACCAGCAGCATCCTCTCCCTACACTAATAACAGCAGAGTGACCTGCAGCGCTATGTGACTCAAGCTTTTATAGAGCCTGTGTCACATGCTGCACTGGCCAATCACAGCCATGCCATTAGTAGGCATGGCTGTGATGGCTTCTAAGGGCACAGAGTTAAACGCTTGTTGATTGGCTGCTCTGCAGCCTTTCAAAAAGCACCAAGAAAGCGCCGAACACCGAACCCAAACCCGAGCTTTTACTGAAATGTTCGCGTTCGGGTCCGGGGTCCAAAAATCCTAAAGTTCGGTACGAACCCGAACTTTACAGTTCGGGTTTGCTCAACCCTATTCCTCACATTTTTATGCAATCATTTTGTTCAACCCACTGAATTAAAGCTGAAAGTCTGAACTTCAACTACATCTGAATTGTTTTGTTCAAAATCCATTTTGGTAATGTACAGAACAAAAATTAGAAAAATGTTGTCTCTGTTCAAATTCCTAAGTCCTTTTTCCATGTCAGTGATAGGCTACATGCACGCAACCATATGAGTTTTGCGGTCCACAAAACACTGATCCGCAAAAAATACGGATGTCGTCCTTTTGGCATCCGTATTGCATCAGTTTTTTTTTTTTCAGATCCATTGTAACAATGCCTATACTTGTCTGCAAAACGGACAAGACTAGGACATGCTCTATAGTTTTGTGGAGCTACAGAAAGGACATACAGATGCGGACAGCACATGGTGTACTGTCCGCATTTTTTGCGGACCCATTAAAATGAATGGGTCCTCATCCAAAAAAAGATGCCATGGGTAAATTTGACCATCTGAGAGGGCTAAAACCTAGAAGCGTACGTGGGTAAGGAACACCTCGTCCAGGCGGAGATTGGGGAAGGGGTTCATTTAAAGTAATGAGCCTGAGCCTGTACTAAACTTCCAGGCTCATTACTTGTAAAATACAGTTAAGGCCAGCAAGTGGCAACACTGAACTGTAATATAGTTATTTCTGTGTAGAATAATGGAGCAAATTCAATAATTCTATACAAATTGCAATCTGATGATTGCAAGGTGAGGTCCAATTGGGGACCTTACAATTTTTTTTATTTGATACATTTTTCAAAGATCTAAAAAAAATAAAAAATTCATATCACCTCCCGCTTTCCTAAAATAAATAGACAATTTTAAAAAATAACATTATGGGCATTGCCGCATGCAAAAACGCCCATACCATTATAAACATAATAAAACATATCCAATACGTCGAATGAAGTTTTTTCATCACTTTACTTCCCAAAAAAATGTCATGAAAAGTGATACACACCCCAATATGAAACTACCAAAAACTACAGATCATCCCACAAAAAATGAGCCTTCACATATCTCCGTTAACATAACTATAAAAAAGTTATGGGGGTTAGTATACGTCGATGACAAGAAAAAATTTTTTTTTTCAAATGTTTATATTTTTTCAAATGCCATAAAACTGTGGCGGAATTGCATTTCTTTTTTCAAATTCCACCTCATTTGGAATTTTCTTTCCTGCTTCCCATTACATTTTATGCAATATTCAATGGTGGCATTAAAAATATCAACTTGTCCTGCAAAAAACGAGCCCCCATACGGCTATGTGAATAGAAAAAAATAAATAAATAATAAATGTATGGTTCCGGAAAGGCAGTGCGTGAAAAAGCAAAAGCACAAAAATGGAAAAACGTTGCGTCATGAAAGAGTTAATAAATGTTTGCAAAGTGTTTTGGCAATGACATTCTCTAGGTCACAGGCAGTTTATGGCCTACAGTCTAAGGCCTCGTTCACACGAACATTTTTTTTGCGGGTGTACGGCCGTTTTTTTGTGTTCCGTATACGGTCCGTATACGGAACCATTCATTTCAATGGTTCCGCAAAAAAAACGGAATGTGTTCCGTATGCATTCCGTTTCCGTATTTCCGTTTTTCCGTTCCGTTGAAAGATAGAGCTTGTCCTATATTTGGCCGTAAATCACGGGTCGTGGCTCCATTCAAGTCAATGGGTCCGCAAAAAAAACGGAACACATACGGAAATGCATCCGTATGTCTTCTGTTTCCGTTCCGTTTTTTCTGAATCATCTATTGAAAATGTTAAGCCAAGCCCAATTTTTTCTATGTAATTACTGTATACTGTATATGCCATACGGAAAAACTGAACGGAAAAAGGGAAAGGAAACGGAAACACAACGGAACTTAAAAACGGAACAACAGATCCGTGAAAAACGGACCGCAAAATCAATAAAAGCCATACGGTCGTGTGAACTAGGCCTAAAAGTCTGCATAGTAATGATCAGGATGTCAGTATCCCAACACAGGTGGATCAATGACATCTCTGCATCATGCCACCTGCCTTGGATGGCTGACTCCAGAGGTCAGAAGAGGTTTCCATCACTTATTGCAGAATGAAGGTAAAGTGGGTAAAGATTAAACATTATTATTTTGAATGGGAGGAACTATAAACAATAAAGTGGCACTGTAAACAAAGAGATGGTGGTACAAAGGATGAGGGGATACTATAAAATATGACAGGACAATAAATGAAGAGAGGGCACTATAATAGATTAGATGGCACTATTAAGGACTATGGGGCACTGTAAAGGTTGAGAGGGAGCACTTTTTGTAGGGGATGGATAACTATATTTATGACCATATTATATTTTAGCTTTAGAAATTGGGGGAATTGTAAAACACAGCAGCTACAATACTAAGGGCAAATGGAACAATAACAAGCAAAGTAGTTGGGGTATCAGAAGGATGGAGCATTTTTGTAGGTTGGTAAAAGATAGGAGGATGCTGAAAACTAAGAACCAAAGATGTCTGTGTTGCTGTCTGGAAGAAGTCATCATGGTGGTCTGAGACAAATAGAAAGTCAGGAAAAGTGAATAATTCCAATCAGAGAAATTAACTGTGAGTCAGATTTTATTGCACAGAAATTACTCGAGCTGCAGAGTGTCAATGCAGAACTGTATCTGTAACAGGGTCCCTGTATGAGGGTAATGCTATTTTTTGTATACAGATTTTTACCACTATGTAGTGGTAGTGGTAATGGTGGTGGTCATGTTGTAACAGTAATATTTGTGCCTTTTGCACTGGTATCATTGGTGATATTGGTCTTTGTATAGTGAGTGTGGTTAAGTATAAAGGTAATATGCAATCACTGTATGGTAATAGTTGGTAGTGGTATCATTTCATAATTATATATGTATGTACATTAATTTTGTGTGTGGGTGGGGGACATATACCTAGAGGTTTGTGATCTTTTAAACCACTAGAAGTCAACTTCTGCACACCTGCTTCTGAATGTATTATAGCAGTATTGAATCGACTGTATTGTTAGTACATTATTTCAACATTTGGCGTGAGGTTGACATCATGGCATAGGGTGGGGAACATTATGTTATATTGTCTGGGTACAGAACCTGTTGTTAAAATTTTGAATCCCCGCGCCCTGCTTTAAATTTATTTCATTTTACATGACTCATTTTTTTTCTCCTTATAAACAGAGTTACTATGTTTTCTTAGGTAAAAACATTCCCGAATAAATATAGTTATTATGCATTGAAATTTTATTTTAAGAAATCAAAGGAAAGGATGCAGTTCTAACATGATCCTTTCCTGTGACTGATATGTTATATCCAGCGCATAAATTGTGTATTGATGGTAAAGCATGTACTGTAAGTTATGGAATATATCACTTTCATATTAGTTTTATCATATGTTTCAAATTGTAAAGTTGTACCGCACTTGTGTGTTTGAATGCAGATTATTGAAAAAGAGAAGAAAACATTTTTGTTGTTAAACTGTCCTGGAGTATAAATGTACCTGACAAAATATTGACTTTAGCTACTGATAGTAATCTAACAGGAAAAGGCCAGCTTAGAAAAACAAAAAAGGGAAGTCTTTGAAAGTCCATTTCAAATAGCAGAATGACATATTTTATGCACAGTTTTACACACATTTGCCTTTATTTGCATTGGTTTTCATTTTATGAAATACATATAAACTGTATATCGTGGTGAGGTATGACTACGACGCTAACTTCCATTACATTCACTTGAAAAGTCCTTCATGTCAGTAAACTTTTTCCAATCCCTTAGATTAAGGTATCATAATTGAGACCTTTAAATATGTTAACAGCATTACAATCTATCTTTTGCACAATTACATTCAGGGAATTGTAATGCTCTGTCAGCAGTTGAAGGAAATCCCTTAAAACTTGTTTTTGTTAATAAAGCTGTCACGAAACATCCAGATAAATTACTCACATGCTGAAATAGTTCATTGTAATGTAAATATACTCATTTCCCTATAGTGGCGCTCATTATTGCCACATTAGGTGACGTTGAAGGAGTGTATTCCTAATGGACTGAGATTGTAGAGTGTATGAAACACTTCTTAGGTTTTTGAAGCGTACAGTGCTGTGTAGAAGTATTTTACGCTTAGAGATGTCCCCTGTTATTGATGATTGTTACAAAAAATGTTTCTGTTATAAAATAAAAATTAGATATTAGAGAAAAGGAACCTGGGCACAGATTTTGAATTGTTATTCTATTGAATACATGTGAAAAAGTAACAGCAGGAAATTAGCAGATTCATTCTAAACCAATTCCTCCTATAGGTTGATATTAGCCTTATATGTCACTGTTGAAGTATTTTAGTCCACAGCATTAGAGATGAGCGAATCGAAGTTGACAAAGTGGAATTCGGTCCAAAATTCAGGAAAAACTTCAATTCGCACCAAATTCAAATTACCTCACGCTTCGTGGTAATGAATCACATTTTTTTCTAAAATGGCTGCTGCACGTGTTAGGACGTGGAGCTAAGAACTCCGGGAACGAGGGATCACCCACAATGCCATGCATGCAACCAATCGGCAGCCAGACAGCCCCTATAAATAGCCTCATCCATCTTGGATTCAGCCATTTTCCAGTATACTAAGAGCAAGGAGAGACATTAGCAGGTGCTTGAGAAAGTGGTAGAAAATACTTTTTTTTTACTTAAATAGAAGTTCAAGGAAAGATCATTAGAAGTGTAGGGAAAAGATAGGGAAGAATTATCCCACACTATAAAAGGAGAACAGGGTCCAATAGGGGAGTTTACAGCCTGGGTAATAGGAGCAATCCAATTACACCTTGCTGCACTGACTGGGGATCTAAATTGCCATTATACTGCTGCTGTTAGGTTTGCAATAAATGATACCTCTGTTATTCCAGCAAGCCTTGCTTGTTATTAGGGTGCAAGTGCTGTGTGATAACACCATTAACAGGGTGTATTACTAGGAAATATTTGTACATCTTATTAGCCATTGTGCGGTGCAGTTATATGTTCCAAAGCATTTTCGGGGTGTATTAATGGAAAAAAAAAGGGTTTATTAGCCATTCAGAGGTGCAGTTATATGTTTTAAAGCCTTTTTGTGGTTATTAGCGGGAAAAAAAGGGCTTATTTGCCGTTGTGCGGTGAAGTGACACAATTACAGACTTTTTTTGGGTGTACTAGTGGGAAAAAAAAAATCTTATTTGCAGTTCAGTGGTGCAGTTATATGTTTTAAAGCCTTTTTTGTGGTGTATTAGTGGGGGGGAAAAGCTTGTTAGCCGTTGTGTGGTGAATTGACAAAATTACAGCCTTTTTTGGGGTGTATTAATTTCCTTTTTATTTTATTTTTTTGATCTAACAGTATGTCAGACAGAGAAGTGACAGGCCCTGCACAGGGGAGGGGCAGAATCCTAAATGTTTCTGGTGCAGGCACAGGTTGCAGCAGAGTAAGGGGGTGTGCCAGCAGTGGTTACTTCGAGAGGCCTGATCTCCCAGTCATGTCTTGACCAGCAACCCAGCGGTGCTTGAATGTTTGACTCGGTCATCCACTTTGACACAAGTGACATCAGACACCCCCAGCCAAGAGTCGGTGGGTTCGTCAGACACAAACCTTAGTTGGCATGGCCCAGGAGCAGGCCCTGTGCCCTCTTCTGTCCTCAACCTGGCTCTGTTCTTTTCTGTTCCCTCAGCCAGAGAAGTATTATATGGTGCGGGCTCAGCTCCACTATACAGCAAAGATGAGCTACTAAAGGACAGTCAGCAGCTACTGGCCAGCCAAGATGTGGAGGAGACATCCGCCGCTTCCTCCAGTAGGCGAGCAAGTAGTGATAAGGAGAGTGGCGTGGGAGCTGGTGTTGCAAGCGGTCAGACTCCTGATCCAGAGACCGTTAAGGAGGACATCAGTGACCTGCAGATAGTACTCGATGATGATGTAGCTGATCCCACTTGGGATCTGGGTGAATAAGGGGCTTTATCATCATTGGAAGAAGAGGGTGGCAGCTTGCCCGTGAAGCAGTGGCGGAGCCAGCAAGTCATTAGCGTGGCCGGGAGTCAGCAGGGCGGAAGTATTTGGAGGTCGGGAGCCAAACGTGCCCAGGATAGACCACCAGCTTCGCAGGCACCTACCTGCTGGGAAAGTAGTGATGCAGGGGTTCACGGAAACAGCAGCAGTAGCAGTCAGTCAGTCAGTGTGGAGTGTTGGGGGTAAGATCACCTACTCGGCGATGTGGCAGTTTTTTGTTAAGCCGCCGGAGGAGGTGAACTTGGCCATTTGAAGAATCTGTGGGCAGAAGGTAAAGCATGGTCAGGGTTCCAGTGTTGTCACCATCGATCACTGAAGCGATTGCCAAGAGACAACAGTATGCGTGCACTTATCCAACGGTGCAGAAGCTGAACGTGCTCCTGGCCAAGTTGCTGGTGCTGCAGACCCTCCTTTTCCAAGTGATGGACTATGCACCTTTCAGAGAACTGATGGCTTGTGCTGAGCCGAGGTGGAGAGTCCCAAGCCATCATTTATTTGCCAAAAAGGCAGTACCAGCCCTGCACACATATGTAGAACAGAAGGTGTGCCAGTCCTTGAGCCTGTTGGTGTCTGCCAAAGTGCATTGCAGTGCCGACATGTGGAGCTGTAACTATGGTCAAGGACAATATATGTCCTTTACGGCCCACTGGGTAAATGTGGTTACTGCCCAGCCACACCAGCAACTTGGCCAGATGATGCCACTTCCGCCTCTGCGTTCTTACGCCATTGGTCCTGCGACAATGTCCGCCTCTGCCTCTTCATCCACCACCATGTCCTCAGCCTCCACTGCAGCGACAATTCACAGTGCTCCTCCAGCATACCACATCTGCAGGGCACGGCGGTGTCATGCTGTTCTACACCTCGTTTGCCTGTGCGAATGGAATCACACAAATTGCAATCGCAAAAAGTATTTAATGCTTTGAAGTAGAAATATTAGATATAGGCCGGCTGCACACGGGCGTGTTTTTTCACAACAACGGACCGTACAAACCCGCCTACCGTCCGGCAGAGTGGACAAGCGCACGGTGTCATTGGTTGCTATGACGCCGTGCGCTTCCAGCCACCACTGCTGTACTGTAATACACTTGTATGATCTATACAAGTGTATTACTGTACAGCGGTGGTGGCAATAAGCGCACGGCATCATAGCGAGTTAGCAACCGATGACGCCGTGCGCTTGTCCACTCTACAGGACAGCAGCCTTGGTTTTTACGGTCCGTAGTTGGGAAAAAACACGCCCGTGTGCATGCGGCCTTACTGTTACGGTTAGAAAATGGAATTGTATTACGACTGTCTGTGAGTGGGGTCTGAGCTATCAGATATTGTCCAGTTAAGCAGAGATGTACCTGTCTAGTGAAGGGACGGTCCGGTATGGGGTGTACAGCTGGTTCGCCTCCCCGGGATTCACCCTGGGTAACTCTAAATGAGCCAGCAAATACTGGCGGTCTGACAAAGAAAGCTTCTCCTGAGTCCTGACCAACAGGATACAAACTATAATCTATAAACTGTGTGTCTGTGCGGTATATAGGGCGTGTCTATGTGTGTGCGGTATATAGTGTGTGTGGTATATAGTGTATGTGTGCGGTATATAGTGTGTGTGTGTGTGTGTGTGGTATATAGTGTGCGGCATGACAATGGATGTGCAATGTGTATGTGAAATATATTTCTATGCTTTCCATACAAATATGCTACTAACATAATAGGTATGATGTCACAGGAATACTTAGTGCAACAATCAATAATATCTAATGAGACCTTATAAAATGTGAAGTTTTGTGAACTTAAGAAAAATTAGAATTGCAGAAGGTCGCACTGGCGATTTTTTTTTATAACACTCTTTATGCATATAAAGCGATTGTTCAGACATGCAGGTGAAATGTAATCAAATACACTACTTTAATGTAAGATTACTTACAGTCTCCAGGAGTTCTTCCTCTTCATCGCTGAACTTGGTTCCAGCCATCGCATCCATGTAATTTCTAGTTGGTGCAAACCAGTTGCTGTAGGCCATGTCTTCCTAGCGCATGTGCTCTTGCAATTTATACTTTTCCGAAATATAGCCGATGAAAAAATAATGCTTGTAGAACGCAGATTCGCTTAATACTTCTGGTATGTCAGTGTACATGTTGTGGGACTATGTGTGCACATCTAGTAAGTATTTTGTGGCTGCAAATATGATCTGAAGGTTTTTCAGGTTTGCCTGCCATTAACATGAATAGGACCCGCCGAACCTGTGGTTCGCAAACATTTGATCGCGTCCGCAAACCGTCCCAGCAGATGTTCATCCATCATTAGCCACGGTATGGCGGTGTTATCCAGTCACTGTACAGAGGTGTTAGGGTACTTTCACACTAGCGTTTTTCTTTTACTATGTTGAGTTTCGTCACAGGAGCTTAATACTGGAAAAAAAAAGATCAGTTTTATCCTAATGCATTCTGAATGGAGTGCATTCAGTTCAGTATGCATCAGGATGCATCAGTTTCATCCCTCTTACATTTTTTGGCCGGAGAAAATATAGCAGCATGCTGCAGTTTTCTTTCCTGCCAAAAATCCTGAACACTTGCCCTTAATGCCAGCTCCGGCATTAATTTCCATTGAAATGTATTATTGCCGGATCCGACATTAAGTATTCCGGCAAAACGGATTCGGTTATCCTTTCTGCGCATGCGCAGACCTTTAAAAACACACAAAATGAATAAATACTGGATCCGTGTTTTCCGGATGACACCGGAGAGACGGATCCAGTAATACAATGCATTGGTCAGACAGATCCGCATCGGGGACGGAACTGTCTGCCTGAATCCTCTGCCGCAAGTGTGAAAGTACCCTTATCCGGTCAATGTTTGGCGGTGGTATCCAATAACGGGATGGCCATAACTGTATCCCTTTCCCTGCCCACGCCATCCTTTTTTAGACCTGGCTTGAGCGGGAAAAATATGCAGATTGTGGTGCTAAGGACCTTTGCACCATAATCTGTGTCAGAAATATGCCTAACATAGACGTATTTCTATATAATAAATGACCACCTAATTGTATTATTATTGGGGGGTAGGGCTAATATCTTTATATTATATAGATTGTAGTGTATTATACTGTTCCCTGTATTTCCCAGTAGAAAATGGTCCTTGGGAAACACAGTCCTCATCCCTGACCACCATAACCAGGTAGCGCTCTGTCAGTACATGGCGGCCTCCCCTCTCTGCCACGCTGCTCCGCTGTCTACTGATGCTTATTCAGACACTAGGGCTGGGTTCAAATCCTATTTTTGCCATCCATTTAATGCATACCAAAAATGTATGCGTTAACATATGCCTCAGACTGATGCCGTACAGTGGCGTCCGTTCACCATACAGTTCCATTGTATAAAAAAAATTGCATTAACGTATGCATTTTAAATGGACTCTGCAGGATACAAAAATGTGGAGTGCTGCACATTTTTATACATCAAACCATAGGAAATAACATTTTTCTAGGCTCCAGCAGGGCACATTTATGAGAGTTTCCCTTTAAAACGCATACAAATGGCCTCTGATTAAAAAAAAAAAAAAAATTGTGAGAATTTTTGCCAATGATCCCCCTCTAGTATATCACTGTCCACGTTGTGGGACTATTTATGTACTTCTAGTAAGTGTTTTCTGGCTGCAAATATGAGCTGAAGGTTTTTTAGGTTCGCCTGCTTTTAAAGTGAATGGGGCCCACTGTGAACACGCGGTTCGCGAACATTTCATCCATCACTAACTGCTACTCCATGCAAACTCCATGCCAACTTACCTAAGTCATACTAGTGATTGGTTGATGTCCCAGAGGAACATCCCTGGAAATGTAACACATTTAAAATATATGCAGGTATAGTAACAATATGTTATGTGGTCATTCAAGTTTTGTTAATATATTATTTTAGGTAAGAACATAGCGTATTCAGTGTGTTTTAAAAAGTCTCAGCACCTAGCAATGCAGTCCAGCTTTACAAAATTCAAAAGCTACTCTGACTCCATGACGTTGGTAATGGCTACTGGTCCGCCATCTTACCACACAAATTGTTACCATCCACTTCCCACTCCTAAATAAAACTCAGACACTATAGTGGATTTTATCGGCCACAGGAGCAATTTTATTCAAACATACAAAAATATACAAAAATATTAATAACACAACTGACGAAGGAAGGTCCTCTGAGCCTACATAATTAATTAACTTAAATTGCCATGCGGGGAACTCCACCTTGCCTCCAGTCGTTGATCACCAGCTCGGAGACACCAACTGATGTACCCCTCAAATCTGCCACCAACCAACGACCAAGGGAGTCTAGTCCCAACCGTGGAGCCCTCCCCTCCTCAGCAACCAGGCAACTCCGAGGACCTCCCACCGCCACAGCTGCCGCAACGAAAATAGCACAATAACTTTCCCACAATCCAACCCCCTAGGCACCGAAAACAAAAAAGGGAAGGGTGGGCGAGTGATTGTCCCTTTCAATACCCAAAATGGCGCCTCACTTTCCCCCTTGCCTCACTTTTTAACACCCACCCTCCTTAAGCCTGACCCACCTCCCCATTTAAATCCACCACTCACTATCTGGCATGCTTCCCTTAACCACCCCCCGTCATGCCGGCCTCCCCCAAAGGCTTTGCCTCCAATCCGGCCTGCCTAACTGCAAAGTTCCAAACCTCTGGCATTAACATCAGTACAAATTCCGTACTGTGCCAGGAACTTCATGGTATACGTTTCCATTTCATGTCAACCTTACATTACAAAGCATAATGCAGAGCATTGTATGGAGTGGTGCAAATACAGTCACTGGACTCTGAATCAGTGGAAATGTGTTGTATGGAGAGACAAATCACACTTCTCTATCTGGCAGTCTCATGGACGAGTCTGGGTTTGCTGAATGTCAGGAAAACATTACCTGCATAACTGAAGTTTGTGGAGGATGGATACTGCTATGGGGTTGTTTTTCAGGGGTTGGCCTAGGTCTTTTAATTCTAGTGAACAGAATTACGTCAGAATTGCAATTAATTTTGTACAATTCTATTTTCTAACCTTGTGGGAACAGTTTGAGGAAGGCCCTTTTCTGTTCCAGCATGACTGTGCTCCAGTGCGCAAAACAAGGTCCATAAAGGCATGGTTGGAAGAGTTTGGTGTGGAAGAACTTGACTGGCTCACACATCGCCCTGACATAAACCCAACTTAACACCTTTGGAGTGAACTACAAAGGAGATTACAAGCCAGACCCTCTCATCAGTGCCCTCCTAAATGCTCTTTTGGATAAATGGGCACATATTCTCACAGACACATTCCAAAATCTTGTGGAAAAGCCAGAAGAATGGAAGCTGTCTTAGCTGCAAAAGGGAGAGCAATTTTATATTAATGTATATGGATTTAGAATGAGAAGTCATAAACGCCTCTATAGGTGTAATGTATAGGTTCCCCAATGCAGTATATAATATATAATGCAATACAAATTGGTCGCATACAGTGCCATGCTACAATGAGATTAAGTGTATTTAATTCTGCATAACACATTTCTAAATACATGTGAATGCATAAAACATGCATAAATTCTACACTATTTTTATTTTTTCATCTCCTGTGTATAATTGTAATTAGCTTTGACTTTACATGAATGCACACAAGACATATTTTTGCCAATGTCAATTTAAATGTATGTTCTTGTGATAAAGATGTAAAGTTTTTGGCTGCCCTCTTTAGCTTTGTTGTTTTTCAAGGACTCAGTGGGACAGATAGTTTGTGCTGTGATAGTACATGCCAACAAATTGCATCACTTCTGCCTCAACGACCGTGGACAATGACATGCCATATGCCAATGACAGGAAATGAATGGGGCTCATTTACACTGGCACTAGCTGGCTTGAGTGCTGACAGTCTTCAGAGGTTATCCACAGTAAATTACAGGGAAAACATGCAGAGGCATACTGAACATTAGTTGGTATTCCTAGCAATATTATATGCAGAATTTCAAGCTATTTACAAAGCATGACTAGTGAAGGATAGATAGATAGATAGATAGATAGATAGATAGATAGATAGATAGATAGATAGAATATTTGACCTGTGACATTCATGGCAACAAAAGTAAGACACACGGGATGATGTAAAATGATAACAGAGCAATTTTTCTGTTGACCTGAGACACTAATGAGAATTAAATAAGATGGTAAGTAATTGTCCTCTTGTGGCAAAATAAAACAAGGGTCTAATGTCTTGCTAATTGTTTGTTACATTTACTAGTGGACAAGGAAAGGTAAAAACATTTCTCTGTAATTGCTTCATTACAGTGTCTTCCTAACCTTCTAAACTGCACCATTGTTAAAAAGAATATTTCAGTCCAAAACACAAACGTAAAATTAATATTTTTAAATCACTGCATTTCTGAGCTCAGATGTACACAAAGGCTGGGGAAAAAATAGGGGAAAGTTGATTTATAAAGAACAAAGAGTTATGTATAAATATACTTACTAGTGATAAGCAAGTCAATTCTATCACTTTGTAAGTGATCCTATATTTTCCCAAAAATTTTGATTCTAACAAACCCAAATGTTTTGCAAGTAATTTCAGGAAAATCAAGGGAGAGACAGAAAGAGATCTACAGGTGAACATGGGCAATTTAGCTCTCTTTCCAAAATGATTAAAAAGAGTTGAATGTTTAACAACTACAGCATAGGCTTCCAGTCATTGCTCAACCTGTTAAGCATTTAATTAGAAAAGTAGCTAAATTAACCTCATATCTGTAACTAGCTGTTTGAAGTCCTTTTAAGGACCTCTAGGTGGGTACTGTACTATTTCTATTACGAGACCAGCTAATATATGTGAAGACTATTGTAAGTTAGGCAACACTCCTCCTGGTTTCTGGGAAGACAGAAAGAATATCCTCGTAGTCAGAAATCTAATTTGAATATTTTTCCCAAAAACCTCAGATATGCAAATTAGCTTCCCTGGAAGAGACATAAAAGCTAATCTTTCCAAAAAGAAAGGAAAACTGTCTCATTCTAGGAACCCAGCTATTTCTTGTTCACTACCCTTTAAGTCTTGATTGGGTTACTGTTTCTCCCTATGGAGGGCGCCAAGTGTGCTTGAGGACTATTGTAAGCCAGTCAATGACCCTCTAGGATTCTGGAAAAAATATATGAAAATTTGCAAATCTTGCATCTGAAGGTGAAGAGTACCCCCAGACATAGTAACATAGTAACATAGTAACATAGACAATGCATATATAGTGCCCAGAAACCCAAAGTACCATATTAGGCTCTCTCTATAGAGTAATATACCACCTGTCAGGGCAAAAATTCTGCGACTCAGACCCAAAATGAATTTCAAGAAATTCACTCATCTCTAGTGTATATACAAAGATACCAATATTGTCAAAGGTGTTTTTTTTTGTGGGACAATTTGTACTTTCTAATGGCCTCTTTTGATATTGCTTACAATGTAGTGGGAAGCAGGAAAAAAATATTTAAATGGGGTGTAATTGGAAGAAAAATCCATTCCATAAGTAATAAAATATGTTAGGGGTTTTCTCAACACGCAGTTTTATACTTACCTGCTCCCGGCGCGTCGTCCACTTCCTGGTTTCGGCACTCGGCAGGGGGCAGGCTCCATCTTCATTGATGTCTTCTCCCGGCCGGACCGCGCGCTGTACTAAACGCGCACGCCGAGTCTGCGCATGCGCCCTGGTGACTTCTTCCTTGCCAGTATAGTATACTTGCCAGGAAGAAGTCACCAGGGCGCATGCGCGGACTAGGCGTGCGCGTTTAGTACAGCGCGCGGCCGGCCAGGAGAAGAAAATAAGTTGTCTGCGCATGCGCGGCCACTGCGATTCCTGAGAAGAGCGGTGGCAGTAACCAGGGGAGACGGAAGACAACAGTCAGATAAGTATAGGTTTATTTTTTTCTAAGAGGTGGGGATTTGTTAATGAAATATGAAATATATTTAGAAAAATTATCACTGTTAAATCATTAACAGATTTAACAGTGATCATTAAGATGATAATACCCCTTTAACTTAATTTTGTGGGTTAGTACAGCAATATCACATTTTTATAGTTTTTATTGTGTTTTAATATTTAAAACAATGATAACTTTGAAAAAATATATTTTTTAGTGCTGGGCAATCGCAGCGCTCAGCTCATAGCCTGAGAGAAAAAAAACTCTCAAGCTATGAGCTGAGCGCTGCAATTGGCCAGCGCTACAGCCTGGGAGAAGGAGACGCCGGCAGGCTCCACCCAGTTGAGCTGAACATATGAAGATACCGGAGCCTATACCAGGAGAACGGAGCTGCGCCCAGGGATAATAATAAGTGCAGGGAGATCCCTGGGCGCCGCTTTCCATGTCTGTATGTTTATTTTTTATGGCCAGTAAATAGCGGCCAATAAAAAATAGGACATGTCCTATTTTTTGCAGTGAAATCAATAGGACAATTTTTAACGGACGTTTAGACAGTAGTGTGCCAGTGTAATGTCTGATAAAAACAGGTACAGTGAGGATAAATGACATTTCAGGAGTTAACATAATTTTAAAAATACTCACCTCATCCAATGAGTGGGGACACTGATCCCTCATTCGATGCAGCAGGACCTGCGCTCCCAGAGTGATGACATCACATGATGACGTCAGGTCCTGCTGCATCCAGTGAGGAGCGAGTGTCCCCGTGCGTGAAAGTGGGTGAGGTATCGGTTTTTTTGGCAGTCAAAAAAAATTGCTGTGGGCCATATTATTACTGCTGGGGGACACTATGGGGGCATTATTACTGCTGGGGGCCACTATGGGGGACATTAGTAATGCTGGGGGCCACTATAGGGGACATTATTACTGCTGGGGGCCACTATGGGGGACATTATTACTGCTGGGGGCCACTATGGGGGACATTATTAATGCTGGGGGCCATTATAGGGGACACTATTAATGTTGGGGGCCACTATGGAGGACATTATTACAGCTGACGACCACTATGGAGGACATTATTAATGCTGTGGGTCACTATGATGGACATTATTAATGCTGATGGCCACTATGGAGGACATCATTAATGCTGGGGGCTACTATGGGGGAAATCATTAATGCTAGTGGCAACTATGGGGAACATTATTATGGATGGGGGCCACTATAAGAAAAGTTATTAAAGCTGGGGGCCACTATAGAGGATATTATTACTACTGGGGGACTTTATGGGGGACTTTATTTATGCTGGGGGCCACTATGGGGGCACACTATTACTGCTGGGGGCCATTTTTTAATCTGGGGGCCAATATTGGGGCATTATTTACAATTGTTGGGTATATTTAATTGTTTTTAACAGCCAGATGGTGAGAAAATGGACGCACAGTGCGTCTGGTTATAATGGCCTTTTTTTTGTTTTTTGTTTTACATTCGTGTGCATGTAGCCTTACATGGGACTGTATGATGGAGGTGGTTTGGCAGCGAATTATTTTTCTTACATGGGACTGTATGATGGACGTGGTTTTAGAGGGAGTTATTTTTCTTACATGGGACTGTATGATGGAGGTAGTTTGGCAGGGAGTGAAGTTTCTTACATGGGACTGTGTGTTCGATGAGGCTGAAGGGAAGGAATGATGTTTTGTACATGGGACTGTTTGTTGGAGGTGGCTGAAGGCAGTGGATTGATGTTATTTACATGGGCCTGTATGTTGGAATAGCTGGGGAATTATAATTTCTGATGGCACTACAGGGATGATTATAACTATAGGGGGCACTGCAAGGAGACATTATAAATACAGGGGACATTATCAGGGTCCTGATTGCTACAGGGGGCTCTGTAGGAGTGTTTATACATTGGCCTTATTACTACAGGGGGGCTGTAGAGAGCTTTATTACCACTGGGAGAACAACAGGGGGGCCTTATTACTACTGGGGACTCTGTGTGGGCATAATTAACACTGGCGGGTTCTTCTACAAATGGGGGCACTCTTGTGAAGCATTATCACTGTCAGGGACACTGTAGGGGGCTCTATTACTAATGAGGGTATTCTAGAAGGGAAATACTATTGATGAGACTTTGGGGAGCACTATTTCTATGGGAGGGACTATCTGTATGGCACTATATATTTATTCAGGATAGTATTTGGGGTATTGGGGAGCACAGTTTGGGGGATGATGATAGAAAAGCGAGGAAGCTAAGGTGTCTGTCTGTCACACTCTGTAGAGACGAGACGCAGCTGAAAGAAGTTGTCTGGGCCAAAAGGAGAAGATGAAAGAAAACGTCTACATCAGAGGTGGCGTCACCTGAGAGGCGCTGGATGTGAGAGGTAGGTGCTGCTGTATAGTCCTGTATGTTTGATAGTGTATATGCAGCAAGTAAAGCAAGTAAAATGCCTTTAGTGGTATTGCGGGTGGGGGGGCGTCGACTGGGGCCATATTCATTGGGGCTTAGACCCCAGATCTTTTTAGACCCTAGCCCTGATTTAGGCCGAACTGAAGTTGCTCCAATTGCCTTGAAAGTTGGTATATAACCCACTTCCTAGCCTTCTAGGATTCACAATTTTTAGGCAAACTTCTTAAATCTTTTTGTCTATTTTTTGTTTGTTGTTTTCCTTCCCCCTCCCCAAGCTCTGACACGCAATGACATAAATGGTAAATGATGTCTGAGTGACACTGACATACATAGCTATGGGTAAAAACACATTTGACACCTTTTACATACAGCGTACTTAAAAAGACATTGTGTCAGCACATTTCTCATGTTTTTTCATATTCCAAAGCTCAAAAAAATTGTCCCTTATCAGGTGCAGATGATGTTTAAACACACATGGTGTTATGAGATGAAAAAAAAAGCAGCATGCAGCAGCCATACACAAAATGATGGTATGTAGGCAGACACACAGACAGCAAGAGTGGCAAGCAGCAAGGAGAGGTCTATTGATCGCACTCAGCCTGCCTGGACTGTGAGAACATTTCTACATTGATGCAGTCATCAGGTTCATTTATGTTGCACCTTAAACAAATTTAGTACACGGAAAGTGACGATTGATGAAGCATTCGTGGTATGATGCAGGACCCAGCTTTGTCTGGACATTGAAAAACTGCTGGTTTTGAGGCAGTAATCACGTACATTTATGCTGCGCCTTAAAATACAGTACATGGAAACTGACCCTCAGGCATTAGTGGCAGTGGCATGATGCATTGTCGTCTCCAACTTTGCCTGGATTTTGAGAAAAGTTGCCGCATTAATGCAGTAATCCACAAAAATTATACTGTGCCAGTACGTCTTCAAAAAAAATTAACGTAGGGGGCAAAGATATAAAAAATTTCTACCGTGTTACCCCCCGTCCCCAAAGAATTTTAAAATGTCAACTGTGTGGAAAGTGAGTACACGGAACTGACCCTCAGACATTAATGACAGTGGCATGATGAATTGTAGGCCCCAGCTTTGCCTGGACTGTTAGAAAATGTTGCTGTTGATACAGTATATTTACTCCCACACAAAATTGTCAAAATCTCAACCGTGTTAAGCCCCAAAATGTTTTTTGAAATTTCAACCGCGTTGAAACTGAATACACATAAACTGACGATTACGAGGCATTAGCAGCATGATGCAGGCCGCGGCAGCAGCAGCTATACAGAACGTTATAGAAGACAGACAGCAGAAAGACAGCAACAGTGGCAAGATGAGGCACTGCCAGCAAGGTGAGGTGGACAAGGTCTATGCATAGGAATCAGCCAAAGGAATGTGAAAAACCTCCTGAATCCAGGTTTGGTTCATTTAGACAAAAGTGATGTTTTGGACACCGGTAGTTCATTTAGGGATGTCACCACACCCCCCTCAGAGCTGGAAACCCTCTCCAAAATGACACTGGAGGCAGAGAAAGAAGATGCGAGTATGCAGTGCCAGTTCGGGCCACAAGTATGCCTGCCCAGAAATTCATGGGGTCAGGTAACATGGTTGGAGCCAGAGAAGGGTCAGAGTTTAGGTAGGCCTAAACCTAGGAGTTGAGGCGCAATCTGTAGGCTGCTTGCCTGGCCTCTGCCTGGACCGGCACATGGAAAAACTGCTACATCATGTTAAGGAGACTGCTCGTGGCAGAGGAAGTCTCCCTTTGAGATGCACTGGTGCTAGGTGTTTGCTCGCCATAAGCCGCATAAATTGCGTACCAGTGTTTCCTGGTAGTAAAGTAATTTTTCCTCCCTTTCTGCCAGAGGAAAACATTCTGACATTTTATCTTGGTAGCAAGGGTCTAAAAGCATGGCTATACAGTAATCATCAGACTACTTGATGTCAACGAGGAAGGAAGGAAGTGAGTCCACAGGATGCCATTCTGACCAGCGTGCCCAAGAAGCTAGTTCTTTCCATCTCTGTCCCCCACTGAGATAATTGGGTGTCATGACATAAGTCACTGTCATCATCGTCATCTCACTCTTTCTCTTCCAAATCTGACTCCTTTTCCTACTCCTCAAGTGGTAGCGCCTCCTCCTCATGGGAGTTTCTCATTGTGGGCCCAACAGCTACAGGGCCACCTGTTGCATGAGCATGAACGTCTCTTCGAAAATGCATATGAGGGGCAACTGCAACATAAACTGCATGAGCTACCACTGCCTGACCTGGAAACAACACATGTTCCCTGATGAGGCAGTCTGGTGCATGACCAAGTTGTTCACGGCCTTCCACTGCTCGTTCAGACACTCGAGCATGTGCAATATTAAATTCCAGCAAGTTGGAACATCTCAGAGTAGGCAGTGTATACCATTCTGATGCTGCAAGTCCAGGAGAACTTTCCTCACCACATAAGAATGGCTGAAAAAAAGGGACAGTCTCCTAGACATTGCCAGCACCTTGCAGGGAGCATTTGCTATTTCCCCAAGGTTCAGGATGGCAAGCATGTTATGCCCATTGTTGCTGACAAACTTTCCCAGTTGGAATCGGCGAGGTGACAGCCAACAGCATGTTGTTCTTGAGGCAACTGCTCGCCCGTGTGGCTAATCTCTCCTCAGCTCCAACACGGCATGGCAATGTTGGACTTGACACATGTGATAGGAATGATGGGTAGTGTGAGTGATGCTGTCCCTTGCTGCTGTTGGGGATGGGTCTGTATACATGGATGAGGAGGTGGAGGAGTCAGGTAAGTGTCTGCTGTGGGAACCAGCCCAATGATATGGTGGGAAGGGGTCAAAAGGACCTGGACATTGTGCTGGGGTGCTGCCTCTCCGCTGCCACAAAAAAACATTGACCCAATGAGCCAAAGGCATGTACAGTCCCTGCTCATAACTATTGATGAGCCCTAGGGGCAATATACGAAGTTGCAATATTTATCATACCATGCAGGATGTTTTTAATCTTAGTTTTTTCTGTAATTTTTTTTGTCTATTATGTAGTATATACTTGAGGGAGTGGCAACTTTAAGTGTGAATACGCTCCTATTTTATTTTTGGAGTAGCATTCCTGTGCACTTTTGCCCTTCCTATCAAACAGACCGCCTTTATTATGTGGTACATATACTGTAGGTGTGCCTGCTCCTCCTCCCATTGGTTGCTTGATGCACATAGAGGTGACTAGGAGCAGCACACCATATGTGCGGACTCTGCGCTCCTGAACATAGAAGCCCAATGGCTTAGGTAAGTTTAGCGTAGGACCCGCCTGACCTGAGACCACCTGGGCGCTGGTTAGGTGGGCACAGATGTGTTTTGATCAAAATATATTGGCTAAGAGTCTCAGATTTTATTACATCCAAGTGAGGGCTTGGTTATAATGCTTGCATGTATTTTGTTAGTGCATTATTATCATTTTTTTTCTGTGATTTTTTTCGTGAATGTGGCCAGGGACATCCGCATATTTATTTATCATACCGTGCAGGATGTTTTTATCTTAGTTTTTTCTGTGATTTGTTTGTTTATTATGTATACAAATGACATAAAATAAATGTTGCCAAGCATCCTGGCAGTATAGCTGGATACCCTAAGTATACAGGTGAAACTCGAAAAATTTGAATATCGTGCAAAAGTCCATTTATTTCAGTAATGCAAATTAAAAGGAATTGCATTAATGCAGCTTAAAATTAGAATTTTGTGAAAAGGTTAAAAATTCTAGGCTCAAAGTGTCAAACTCTAGTCAGCTAATTAATCCATATCCCCTGAGCAGAGGGTAACTTAAAATTGTGACTTTGGGGTTTCATAAGCCATTAGTCATCCAAATTATAACAAATAAAGGCTTGAAATATCTCACTTTGCATGTAAAGAGTCTATCTAATATGTTAGTTTCACCTTTTAAGTTGCATTAAAGAAATAAATGAAATTTACATGATATTCTAATTTTTCTAGTTTCACCTGTATGTATTGGATGCTTACAAGAGAGTGTAACATCAATAAATTGACACGTTATCGACATAGTTGAATATCCTGAGTGTATGTATAAGATTATTGCATGAGACCGCCCCATAAGATGACACATGTCAAGGACCTCTATATATAGGGACCTCCGGGAATACCAGGAAGTACCATATAGAGACTTACAGTGAAGAAAGGAACATAGACACCAGTGTTATGTACAAAACAGGGATGTGACGACTCTGAGTATGGAGCCAAGTGGCTCATAAAGACTGCATTGGAGGAAGCAGAAAACAAAGTTGTACCACATGGACCCTTCCAATAAAGAAGGGAGCATGGAAGTCCATGTGACTAAATCACTCAGGAATATGGTGACTCCAGATGTAGAGTTAACGACTCACAAGGGCTACACTAGAGGAAGCAGACAAAGGAGCTGTATTCATTGAGGCCCTGGGGTTGAACCGTGTGCATTCTTAATATCCACTGCGCCTCTTTTTGCAGTAGCCTCTTATCAAAGTACCCCGCTCTAGGAGACCTTCTGACCACCTCCACCCCTTGAAATTTAACCACTTCCACATCATTATTATGTAACATAGAGATGTGCCTTGCAATTGGGGTATCCGCACCTTTACGAATATCATTAAGATGTTCCCCAACTCTTCAGCGGAATTCATGGAACGTTTTCCCCACATATAGTTTGCCACAACTGTATGTGGCTAAGTACACAACCCCTTTTGTTCTGCAGTTGATATATGATCTGATGAGAAAAGTTTTTTGTGTGACAGTGCAGGTAAATTCATTACCTAATTGAATGGCACAACATGCCACACATTCCCCACATCGAAATGTCCCTTTGAGGTTGGTACCCAGCCATGTGGTAGTTGTGGGGGCCTGAAATAAGCTGTGAACCAATCGACCTCTCAGGTTGTGTCCCCTGCGATACGTATTTAGAAGTGAATCCTCGATAAGATGGCCTACATCAGATTTTAAAATGCCCCAATATCATGTGAGGAGCTCTCTTACAGTTTCATGTGCCTCATCATATGTGGCAATGATGCGCATCTTTTGTTCCGTCTCGGATGATTTCGGTATTAATAATGTGTTCTGATCAAATTCCAGGGAATTCTGATAAGCCCTAGCTAATACATAATGGGGGTATCTACTGTTTCTGAATCTGCCCTGAAGATCCTTGGAGGCCGTCTGAAAATCGGATATCCTAGAGCAATTTCGACACAACCTGAGATACTGTCCTTTGGGGATGCAGTTTTTCAAGGACACAGGATGACAGCTGTCCCACCACAGGAGGCTGTTGGTAGCTGTCCCTTTGCGGAATAGGTGCGTACCCAAATTGCCATCCTGGTCCTTGAAGATGGTTAAATCCAAAAAGGTTATCTGATGCTCCTGAATTTTAGACATAAAAAATAGTCCCAACGTGTTTTTATTTAGGTCAGCGACGAAGTTACTGAACTCCGATCTGCTTCTTGACCACAAAATGAGGACATCGATATATACCGTAACCACAGATTTATGTGGTCCGTCCATTTGTTCTCATCCACAACCTCACGCTCCCACCAGCCCAGGTAGAGGCTACCCATCGCCAACCCCCTGAAGTGTTGGTACGTGCGGCGATCGAAAAGAAAAACGTGCTCAAAAATGAAACTCAGGAGTTCAAGGACAAACATACATAGGAAGGCAAAGCCAATACAAATGGTCATAAAATCTGATCCACGTACATGCCAATGGCGTGTGTAAGACTCCCTGTCCCCGAAACAATAGGTCTTCCTTTTAATGGGGACAGGCCCTTAAGCACGTTTGGCAACCCATAAAAACAGGGCACCTGGGGGTGTTTGGAAAACAGGAATGCAAATTCCGTCTGACTGATCAATCTATGTTCACGTGCTGTATCCAGAATCTTTTTGAGTTTGGTTCGAAATATCTTAGTTGCATTGTTCTCCAATACATGATAGGTTATCTTTCAGAATGCTAAGACACATCGTCCTGTACTGTTTGTAGTTCATAATAACAATGTTCCCCCCTTTGTCTGATGACTTTATGACAATAGAGGGGTCACGTACTAGTGAGAGTAATGCATCAATATCTCCCCTAGTAAGATTCTATGTACTGCCTTGCTGATTCTCTAGTGACCTAGGTGGATCAGTCACTACATTGAGGAAAATATCGAGGGGCGTACCATCTCCTATGGGTGGATTTTTGGTAGAGATGATTTTAAAATCAGTGAAAGGACCTTCACCAAGGTCCCTACCCCCCTCCTCCAATAAATCCGCCAGCAATTGTATGTCAGATAGGTCCTCTTGCCTGTTATCCTGCAAGTTCAACTTTTTGTCCAATTTACTAAACCTTTGTTGCGCTTTTGAATATATTCTGAAAGCAAGTAACCTTATCGAAAAAATTTCATGTTTTAATTATAATCTTAAAAATAAAAATTTTCGGAGTGGCTTTTGAAATAGCTTGATACACTTTATTCAGTAGGTAAGGTATATTTAAAAGCTTAAAGAAGCACATTTAAAGGTAGAGAACTTTACATCTTTCCATTTATGTTTGCATAAACTTGCAAAGAAATGTAAATATTAAAATAATATCTGAGCCTTTTAATGGATATGAAAAAAGAGCCAGATATAGGGTGAGAGGATGGTGAAAAAATGGAGTCTGCCAGTGGTTAATTGAGCATATAGATCCCTAATGTGACAGACACTGCCCTCTGTGATGAAGGATGACACTTCTAAGGACGCATTCTCCTTTGTTAGCACTTTAAGTTTAATGAAGCATACAATTTATAAACCTGATGCTTGACAGTAATCTTTTAGTAATTCATTCTGATTGCCTAAAGAGTTGAAAAGAACGACTATTTACTGTTTGTTCCTGAAACCTTTATATGGATAATGGGCATATGATTTTAAAAATGAAAATATAATGTAAAAGGAGAAGAATATTGCTTAATATTTTTATGTTTATCACTAGTAATTCACCACCACAAGTGATTCTTCTGTCTTGCAAAGAACAATGCATTATGTCATCTAGAAAAGCTCTCTTCTAGAGTCTGAACTTTGAAACTTACTAATAAAGCATCATGTTGTATAGGAAGCCTATAGATTGTATTATTTTTCATACAAATAGTGCAAATGTATACTGAAGGCAGAAATTTAAAACAAGGTATAATTCCACAAAGGATGGGTGATTAAGTGTTTCTAGTTCTCAGACCAAAGATTTGAAACCTCCTTAATGATGCAGGAGGAAAAGATAATAGAAACAATATCTTCACTAGAGAAGTAATACATATCAATTTATAATACAGCTATAGCAAATACAGCTATAGCAAATATTAACATGTTAATTAAATAGACAGGTGCAGAAAACTTTATATTGACACAGCACAAAAAAGCTATTAAAAAATCAAGCTTAAGTTTGTAGCAACTTCAAGTTAAAGTTCATTATATACTGTATGTATGCTGTATATATTAGATTTATTCTTTTTAAAATTCTGATAAACTAGCATACAAAGGAACTCAACATGTCGCAGCATATGACACATTCTGGATTGAAAGACAGACCTATAGAAATTAAAATTAGAGTAAAACCCACAATAATATAGTTCAAGATTCTGGTCAACTGGTGTAAATGTAGCTGTCAGTGTTAGAATTCAATGGATACTTGGATTAAGATTCTGATTCTGGTTTGATTTGATCGAATCAGTCCTAACCAAATCAAAAGTGTTCCAATTGGGCTGAAAATTTGTGTGTGACACTTTGAGGGCTCCCAGGACAGGGGCAGATTAAGTGCACAATAGGCCCAGGGCTGTCTACCCAACTCGGGCCCCTCCCTCCATTTTAGGTTTAAGTTTTTTTTTTTCTGTATGAAGAGGTTGCGGTCCTTTATGAGCGCAACAATCTCTTCATAGGCCATATGACATCACATTCATCGGTCACGTGGCCGAGGTGCAGCTCTGTCCCATCTAAATGATTGGGGCTGAGCTGCAATACCAAGCGCAGTGCTATCAAGTGGACATAGCTGTGCTTGGTAAAGAGAAAAGAGTCTGCGGAGCTCACTGGAACATTGCGGTCTCCTCAAACAGCTGATTGGTGGGGGAACCAGGAGTCTGACTCCCATCACCTCATAACTCTCTGAGTACATATGTCATAGATGTTACCTGCAGTCATATGTAACACCCCAAATAACACAGTGAACTATTGTGTTATGTGGGGTGTTACATAGGACTAGTGATGGACGAACATCATCCGGGACAATTCGCGAACGCGGTCAAATGTTCGCTAACCACAAGTTCGCGGTGGGCCCATTTCCCTTTAAAGGCAGGCAAACCTGAAAAACATTTCGGTCATCTTTGCAGCCACCAATTACTTACTAGAAGTGCACAAATCATCCCACAACATGGACAGTGAAAAAGCAGAGGGGGATCAATGACAAAAATTACCACAAAAAATATGAAATGTTCGCGAACCGCAAGTTCATTTTAGTGGCAGGCGAACTTGAAAAACCTTCAGCTCATATTTGCAGCCAAGAAATAATTACTAGAACTGCACAAATAGTCCCACAACATGGACAGTGACATACCAGATGTATTATTTGAATTTGCGATCTCCATTTATTATTTAAAAAAATGCCTAAATATCGGTAATATAATTTTATAATAAAGTTATAATTATTTTTTCCAATACCGTTTGTCACTGTGTGTAGCAGAGGAAACGCAGCAAAACCCAAATGCACTATATAGATAGTATATTATTGGTATATAACACCCCGTTTCTATCAGTTTTTTGGGGGGTCGACTGGTATATCACACCAGTTATAATTATTTTATCTAATTGCGTTTGTCACTCTGTGTAGCTGCAGTATCGCTGCAGAACCGCTCACCACTGCTGCACAATACAAATCCACTATAATATGCTTTCTATTTTAGAAGGTATATTATGTGTATTACACCCCTCTGTACTGCACACCTATCAATAGCACACCTATACCAGTCCTTAAAAGGACTTTTGTGGACCTATTTGATAGCATTTTTGTCCCTAACAGTCTGTCCCTGCTCCACACAGCAACCTTTCCCAATGGTGACCAGATCGGGTCTATTTATAAGGTAGGGGGTATGTCTATGTGCTGAAACTTTTCAATTGGCTGTCCTGTACCACCTGATGGATGTGTCATGGGTAGGGATGAGCGAACCCGAACTGCATAGTTCGGGTTCGTACCGAATTTTGGAGTGTTCGTGACACGGACCCGAACATTTTCGTAAAAGTCCAGGTTCGGGTTCAGTGTTCGGCGCTTTCTTGGCGCTTTTTGAAAGGCTGCAAAGCAGCCAATCAACAAGCGTCATACTACTTGCCCCAAGAGGCCATCACAGCAATGCCTAACATTGGCATGGCTGTGATTGGCCAGTGCAGCATGTGACCCAGCCTCTATTTAGGCTGGAGTCACATAGCGCTGCACGTCACTCTGCTCTGATCAGTGTAGGGATAGGATGCAGCTGCTGCTGTTAGGGCGAGATTAGGCAGTGATTTAGTCTTCAAAAACAATTACTGAAGTGATCGATGTACAGCTGTGTATCATTCAACCTCTGCTATTTAATTGCTCACTGCTTTAAGGCTGCCCAGAGCGTTTTTCTGTCACTTTTTTCTGGGGTGATCGACGGCCATTTTGTGTCTTGTGGTGCGCCAGCACAAGCTGGCACCAAGTACATTTAACCATCAATAGTGTTTTTTTTTTTTTTTGCTATATCCTACATCAGGGGCTTGGCTGTGCTTGCTTTTTTTATTGAGGGGTGAAATACATTTGCCAAAATAGCAGTACCCCAAATCTGGTGTTTCAGCTGTGGCCAGCCAATTGTAATACTGTCTGCTGTCTGGCAAAGGATATATTTTTTTCTGGGTTGAAATGCAACTCCCAAATTAGCAATTCCCTAAATCAGTGGTTTCTGCTGTAGCAAGCCAAGTTTATATCCATAAAAGGGTATATTACATTAAAGGTGCTGATAGGGTCATTCTCAATAACTTCACACGCTACCGTGCATTTCCAAGTCTAATTCTGTCCGTAAACGTATACCTGTCATCCAGCGCCTAAATAATAGGCCTACAATTTATATTCAGCTAAATCTGTGTTTACTGCTGTGGCTGGAAAAGTTATTTAGTGTCCGTCAAAGCACAGTTTTTGTTCTGGGTTGAAATACAATTCCCAACTTAGCAATTCCCTAAATCAGTGGTTTCTGCTGTATCAGGCCAAGTTTAAATCTATCCTTAAAAGGGTATATTAGATTGAAGGTGCAGATAGGGTCATCCTCAATAACTTCACACGCTACCGTGCATTTCCAAGTCTAATCCTGCCCGTAAACGTATACCTGTCATCCAGCGCCTAAATGATAGGCCTAAAATTTATATTCAGCTAAATCTGTGGTTTCTGCTGTGCCTGTATTAGTGTAATATGGTACCTAAATAGATAGCCAGATAGTGTTAGGTGGCTGTAAAAAAAGGCCTGAATTTGAATTCAATACATTGGGCCAAATAATTGTTTTCTTATTGTGGTGAACGGTAACAATGAGGAAAACATCTAGTAAGGGACGCGGACATGGTCGTGGTGGTGTTAGTGGACCCTCTGGTGCTGGCAGAGGACGTGGCCGTTCTGCCACAGCCACACGTCCTAGTGTACCAACTACCTCAGGTCCAGTAGACGCCAGAATTTACAGCGATATTTGGTGGGTCCAATGCCGTTCTAAGGATGGTAAGGCCTGAGCAGGTACAGGCATTAGTCAATTGGGTGGCCGACAGGGGATCCAGCACGTTCACATTATCTCCCACCCAGTCTTCTGCAGAAAGCGCACAGATGGCGCCTGGAAACCAAGCCCATCAGTCTGTCACATCACCCCCATGCATATCAGGGAAACTGTCTGAGCCTCAACGTATGCAGCAGTCTCTTATGCTGTTTGAAGACTCTGCTGGCAGGGTTTCCCAAGGGCATCCACCTAGCCCTTCCCCAGCGGTGGAAGACATAGAATGCACTGACGCACAACCACTTATGTTTCCTGATGATGAGGACATGGGAATACCACCTCAGCACGTCTCTGATGAAACATAGGTGCCAACTGCTGCTTCTTTCTGCAGTGTGCAGACTGAACAGGAGGTCAGGGAGGAAGACTGGGTGGAAGACAATACAGGGGACGATAAAGGTTCTAGACCCCACATAGAATGAAGGTCGTGCCGCTGACTTTCAGAGTTCGGAGGAAGAGGCAGTTGTGAGACCGAGCCAACAGCGTAGCAAAACAGGGAGCAGTGGGCAAAAGCAGAACACCTGCCGCCAAGAGAGTCCGCCTGCTACTAGCCACTGCCATCTGGGACCGAGCACCCCAAAGGCAGCTTCAAGGAGTTCCCTGGCGTGGCAGTTCTTCAAACAATGTGCTGACGACAAGACCCGAGTGGTTTGCACGCTGTGCCATCAGAGCCTAAAGCGAGGCATTAACGTTCTGAACCTTAGCACAACCTGCATGACCAGGCACCTGCATGCAAAGCATGAACTGCAGTGGAGTAAACACCTTTAAAACAAGGAACTCACACAGGCTCCCCCTGCTACCTCTTCTGCTGCTGCCGCCCAGCAAACAGAGGATGTACCACCAACACCACCACCTCCGTCACCAAGCATCTCAACCATGTCACACAACAGCGTTCAGCTCTCCATCTCACAAACATTTGAGAGAAAGCGTAAATTCCCACCTAGCCACCCTCGATCCCTGGCCCTGAATGCCAGCATTTCTAAACTACTGGCCTATGAAATGCTGTCATTCAGGCTGGTGGACACAGACAGCTTCAAACAGCTCATGTCACTTGCTGTCCCACAGTATGTTGTTCCCAGCCGCCACTATTTCTCCAAGAGAGCCGTGCCTTCCCTGCACAACCAAGATAAAATCAAGTGTGCACTGCGCAACGCCATCTGTGGCAAGGTCCACCTAACCACAGATACGTGGACCAGTAAGCACAGCCAGGGCCGCTATATCTCCCTAACTGCACACTGGGTAAATGTAGTGGCGGCTGGGCCCCAGGCGGAGAGCTGTTTGGCGCACGTCCTTCCGCCGCCAAGGATCGCAGGGCAACATTCTTTGCCTCCTGTAGCCTCCTCCTCCTACTTGGCTTCCTTCTCCTCTTCTTCCACCTGCTCATCCAGTCAGCCACACACCTTCACCACCAACTCCAGCACAGCCCGGGGTAAATGTCAGCAGGCCGTTCTGAAAATCATATGTTTGAGGGACATGCCCCACACCGCGCAGGAGTTGTGGCGGGTTATTGAACAACAGACCGACGACTGGTTGCTGCCGGTGAGCCTCAAGCCCGGCCTTGTGGTGTGCGATAATGGGCGAAATCTCGTCGCAGCTCTGGGACTAGCCGGTTTGACGCACATCCCTTATCTGGCGCATGTGCTGAATTTGGTGGTGCAGAAGTTCATTCACAACTACCCCGACATGTCAGAGCTGCTGCATAAAGTGCGGGCCGTCTGTGCGTGCTTCCGTGTTCACATCCTGCCGCTGCTCGCCTGTCTGCGCTACAGCGTAACTTCAGCCTTCCCGCTCACCGCCTCATATGCGACGTGCCCACCAGGTGGAACTCCACCTTGCACATGCTGGACAGACTGTGCGAGCAGCAGCAGGCCATTGTGGAGTTTCAGCTGCAGCACGCACGGGTCAGTCGCACTGCGGAACAACACCACTTCATTACCAATGACTGGGCCTCCATGCGAGACCTGTGTGCCCTGTTGCGCTGTTTTGAGTACTCCATCAACATGGCCAGTGGCGATGGTGCCGTTATAAGCGTTACAATACCACTTCTATGTCTCCTTGAGAAAACACTTAGGGCGATGATGGAAGAGAAGGTGGCCCAGGAGGAGGAGGAGGAGGAAGAGGGGTCATTTTTAGCACTTTCAGGCCAGTCTCTTAGAAGTGACTCAGAGGGAGTTTTTTTGCAACAGCAGAGGCCAGGTACAAATGTGGCCAGACAGGGCCCACTACTGGAGGACGAGGATGAGGAGGAGGAGGATGAGGATGAAGCATGTTCACAGCGGGGTGGCACCCAACGCAGCTCGGGACCATCACTAGTGTGTGGCTGGGGGGAAACGCAGGACGATGACGATACGCCTCTCACAGAGGACAGCTTTTCCTTACCTCTGGGCAGCCTGGCACACATGAGCAACTACATGCTGCAGTGCCTGCGCAACGACAGCAGAGTTGCACACATTTTAATGAGTACAGACTACTGGGTTGCCACCCTGCTGGATCCCCGGTACAAAGACAATGTGCCCACCTTACTTCCTGCACTGGAGCGTGATAGGAAGATGCGCCAGTACAGGGTGCCGGGGTCTAAAAATATCTGACAGTGGCCTGTTCCAGTGTTGGGTGACATGAAGCATGATTCTCTGCTATGACATAAAGCCTGATTCTCTGCTATGGGACCTCTCTCCTCTGTCTGGGTGCCGGGGCCTAAAAATATCTGACAGTGGCCTGTTCTAGTGTTGGGTGACATAAAGCATGATTCTCTGCTATGACATGAAGCCTGATTCTCTGCTATAGGAACTTTCTCCTCTGTCTGGGTGCCGGGGCATAAAAATATCTGACAGTGGCCTGTTCCTGTGTTGGGGGACATGAAGCCTGATTCATTGCTATGACATGAAGCCTGATTCTCTGCTTTGGGACCTCTCTCCTCTGTGTGGGGGTCGGGGCCTAAATATCTGACAGTGGCCTGTTCCAGTGGTGGGTGACATAAAGCTTGATTCTCTGCTATGGGACCTCTCTCCAATTGATATTGGTTAATTTTTATTTATTTTATTTTTATTTTTATTAATTTCTCTGTCCACATTTGTTTGCAGGGGATTTACCTACATTTTCTGGCTTTTGTAGCCCTCTAGCCCTTTCCTGGGCTGTTTTACAGCTTCTTTAGTGCCGAAAAGTTCGGGTCCTCATTGACTTCAATGGGGTTCGGGTTCGAGGCAAAGTTCGGGTCGAGTTCGGATCCTTAACCCGAACATTTCCGGGAAGTTCGGCCGAACTTCTGGAACCCGAACATCCAAGTGTTCGCTCAACTCTAGTTATGGGTCAAAGTTCTTCACAATGTTAAAGAATATGGCGGGCACGAATATCACCATATGTTTGCATGTTCGGCGAATCGCGAACGAGCAAAGTTCCCGCGAAGCGACCGCCGGGCAAACCGCAAGGCCATCACTACAGTGGACTACAGGCCCCAAAAATTATTAATTCACCGTACAGAAAAGAACACTTAATAATGTGGCTGGAGTTACATTAGGCAGTCACCGTATAACAATTTTACTGTTGGCCAGTTACATTACAGGCCCCAAAAATTATGCATTCAACGTACAGAAAAGATCAAGTAAATATGTGGCTGGAGGTATATTAGAAGGTCATTGGATATCAATTTTACAGCAGAAATTCACCAGAAAATGTAACTGACAATTTTTTATATTTTTTTTTACCGGTCTACTAGGTATAGCAGTGGTACTTCACACCCAAACATTTGTGAATTTCAACAGAAAATGTAACTGACAAAGTAGTGAAATGAAATAAAATAAAATAGGTACAAATAAATAAAAAAAATTAGATTTATGAGGTGCAGTTACATATGGAGGAGGAGTTTGAGGAGGCGATGGACGTAGCGGTGTAGGTGGAAGCAGTGGTGGAGGAGGACGAGGTAGCCAACACAGGTTTTAATTTTTTTTTTTTTTAAATAGGGTACACTCCAAAAGAGTGTGAATTATCCAAAATACAAGAATGAGCAATTGCGCTGCAGTATAACAATGGCTGGTTAGTGCCGGTATACATGTCTATTCTGCACAAGGTACAGACAAATCCTGTGGGATCCATGCCTGGTTCATTTGAATGAACGTGAGCTTGTCCACATTGGCTGTGGACAGGCGGCTGCGCTTGTCTGTCATGATGCCTCTGCCGTGCTAAACACACGTTCAGATAATACACTGGCCGCAGGACAGGCCAGCAAGTCCAAGGCGTAAAGGGCAAGCTCAGGCCATGTGCCCAATTTGGAGACCCAGAAGTTGAAGAGGGCAGACTCGTCATTCAGTACGTGTAGGCGTGTGCACAAATACTGCTCCACCATGTTGCTGAAATGCTGCTTCCTGCTAAGAAGTTTCATATCAGCTGGTGGTACTGGTTGTTGTGGCATGCTGACAAAGCTTTTCCACATTTCGGCCATGCTAACCCTGCCTTCTGAGGAGCTGGCGGTGCCCCAGCTGAGTTGGCGACCTCTTCCTCGTCCTCTGCCTTCGCCATGTACTCGCGCATCTTACGATCACGCTCCAGTGACGGAATTAAGGACGGTACGTTGTCCTTGTAACGGGGATCCAGTAGCGTGGCCACCCAGTAATCAGCACAAGTTAGAATGTGGGCAACTCGGCGGTCATTGCGGAGACACTGCAGCATGTAATCGCTCATGTGTGCCAGGCTGTGAAAAGCTGTCCTCTGTGGGAGGTATATCGTCTGTGTTCTCTGTACCCCCCCCAGCAACGCACCAGTGATGGCCATGAGCTGGTCTGGGTGCCAACCTGCTGTGAACATGGTTCCTCCATCTCCTCCTCCTGATCCTCCACCTTGTCATCCTCCAGAACTGTGCCCTGGCTGGACAATTGTTTACCTGGCGTTTGTGGGTGCAGGAACCCACCCTCGGAGCCACTTGAGAATGACTGGCCGGAAACCCTACAAAATGATCCCTCTTCCTCCTCCTCCTCCTCCTGTGCCACATCCTCTTCGCCAGCAGCGTTTTTTCAAGGAGGCATAGAAGTGGGATAGTTATGCTGAAAATGGCGTTATCGGCTCTGGCTATGTTGGTGGAGTACTCGAAACAGCGCAACAAGGAACACAGGTCTTGCATGGAGGCCTAGTCATTGGTGGTGAAGTGGTGCTGTTCAGCCGAGCGACTCACCGGTGCATGCTGCAACTAAAACTCCACTATCGCCTGCTGCTGCTCGCACAGTTTGGCCAGCATGTGCAAGGTGGAGTTCCACTTTGAGGGCACGTCGCATATGAGGTGGTGAGCGGGAAGGCCGAAGCTACGCTGCAGCACTGACAGGCGAGCAGCAGCAGGGTGAGAATGCCGAAAGCGCGCACAGACGGCCCGCACTTTATGCAGCAGCTCTGACATATCCTCTGCACCACCAAATTCAGCACATGCGCCAGACAAGCGATGTGTGTCAAACTGGCTAGTCCCAGAGCTGCTACGAGATTTTGCCCATTATCGCACACCACCAGGCCGGGCTGGAGGATTACTGGCACAAACCACTCATCGGTCTGTTGTTCAAGGCCCGTCCACAGCTCATGCGCCAGGGAACTCCTTGGAGCTGGCTTTGGTGTGCTCCGTCCCTTGCTGCGGTGGGCAATAGCAGGCATACTGTCTAGAGGACGGCCGCTCCCCTTTTGCACCCTGCTCCCGCTTCTGCTGTGTTGGTGTCTCTGTGCCACCACCGCCTCTTCCTCCGAACTACATAGGTCACTCGCATGACCTTGATTCCATGTGGGGTCAAGGACCTCATTGTCCTCCACATCATCTTCCACCCAGACTTCACCCCTGCCCTCCTTGTCGGTCTGCATACGTTCGAAAGCCCCAGCAGTTGGCACCTGTGTTTCATCATCATCCGAGACGTGTGTCACCGCCAGAGATCTGAGAAGCTCTGACAGACGTTCTTCAGTACCTCTTGCTTGAGGTTCTTTTGTTTTGGTTTTGTTTTGTCATCTCGTTTCCCTCTCTCAGCTGTTATCTAGTTGCACTGATTGCATCCCTTTATATTCCCTCCCATACTGCATCACTTTGCGGTTTATACAACTTCCTGGTTGGTGTTTGCTGCTAGATGCTGCAACTGCTGGCTCTTCAGATAAGTCTGTTCCTTTATTTGTGTTTTCCTGTTAGCTTGATCCTAGGTGACCCTGACTCCCTCCGTATTAAGTGTAGGGAGCCGGTGGTCGTGTCCCCTCACTATTATAGGGTTTTCAGGTGTCACACAGTCTAGGTACGAGGACATGCGATTTTCTATCATAAAGATCTTTGCATGGGCTGAGCAGTCAGGGAGAGCTCTAGGGCTTTTATCGGGCTCACCCTTATGTTCCTTAGTTCGGGATCAAGTCAGTCGGCCCTTTATTTGTGTCTTCTAGTTTTCTGCAACACCATCCGTGACATTATAAACTGCCCAAACCGTCTTAAGCATGGATCTGGTTTCACTTTTGACTGAACGCATGCAGGGTCTTTCACTGGAGGTAGCAGATCTCTGTAAAACTGTATCTCAGTTTCAGGTGACCGGTTCAGCCTTCGTTCATGGAGTTTGTTCTGAGCCTAAGATCTCGCTCCCGGATACGTTCTCCGGGGGTAGTGAGAATTTTGTTCGTTTTAGAGAGGCTTGCAAACTCAATTTTCACCTACTTCCCCATTCCTCTGGTGGTGAGGAGCAGAGGGTGGGGATCATCATCTCGCTGCTCCGGGATAACGCTCAGTCTTGGGCCTTTTCGCTGCCGGTGGCGGCACGGCCTCTCCGATCGGTGGATGAATTTTTTGCAGCCCTGGATCAGATATATGATGACCCGGACCGTATTGCTCTGGCTGAATCTAAACTGCATCTTTTATGCCAGGGTAAACAGTCCGCTGAGATATACTGTTCAGAATTTTGGAGATGGGCAGCTGATACTGGTTGGAATGATGCTGCACTCCGAAGTCAATTTTGCTATGGTTTTTCGGAGGGATTGAAAGATGAATTTGCCTTTCATGAGAGACCTGCCTCCTTGCAGTCTGCCATGTCTCAGGCTGTTTGTATTGACAGGCGTCTTAGAGAGAGAGGAGAGATCACTCCTTCCTGTCATATTCAGTCCAAGGACAGTGGGACAGTCTCATTCAGTGCGCAGGGGTCTCAGTCTCTCTCAATCCCCTCTGAGCAGGAGACTATGCAGATGGGTTTGCTTGCCTCTGATAGTAGAAGTGTCACGGCCATGGCCATGACCGTGACTCCTGAACCGCATGCAGTTGTCAGCGGTTTGCTTTGGTTGTCAATCACAGGTGAGGGCAGTGGTATTTGCCTCACCTGTGGTTGCCGCTGGCAACGTTATGTATGTGGCAGCTTTCTATGCTGTGCATGCGGTTGCACCTAGCAACCTTTCTGTTAGGTGTGTGTGTATGTGTGCACTAGGTTTTGTTATTGTGTGCACTTCCCCTTTTAGTCGGTGTTTCCCTTCCCTGGTGCTGGAAGGGTTAACTCCCTTCCCAGTGTGTCTGTGAGTCACTGGGTGTGTCTGACTGTGGGGTGTGGTTACATGGGCTATAAAGTCTCAGTTCAGATCAGTTCTCTGGTGGGGTACTCCAGGCATGTTTCTGGAGTCGTCCTCCTGTTACCCTGTAACCGTCCTTCTAGTAAGGGCCACCCTTCCGGTCATAAATCCTTTACCTTGATGTGTTGTTTAATGTTTATGTCCTATGTCTTTGGTTCTAGTGCAGCTATGGATGTCCTGGTCCCTGTGTGTCTTTATGTGTGTGCTGTTTACCTATGTTTATGTTGACAGCGATTTCTGAGCACAGGTTCCAGTCAGCAAGGCTGTGACAGGTTAGTGTGGAACTGTTGGGTTCACCTGTCATGTCCATAGTCCTGTTTATGTTCCCCATCTTTATGCTGCTTGGCCAGTGAGACTCCTACTCCTCCGTGCCTAGGAGGAGTAGGTTGTCTTACCCTGCTCCTGAGTTCAGGGCCATACTGAGGGCTGGCAGGGACTATTAGGTTCCAGCGTATGAGTCCTCCTACCACCAAGGTCGGCTCATACAGACAGGAGACAGGGTCAGCGTTAGGGACGCAATAGGAGGTGACCTGCTCCCTAATTCTGTGGTCCTGGCCGAGTAGCGACCGGACATCTCCCATCATCGCACGGCTGAGGATTTCCCCCATCCTCAGCCGTGACAAGAAGATTCAGCTCTCAGGGCAGGGTTTATTTCTGTTGTGGAGGTATAAATTATTTGGCAAATGTTTGTCCCTCTAGAAGATTCAGGGAGAGTTTTGAGGGTAATAAAGAAACTAAAAGAAAAAAATCCTCTAAAAACTCTCCATCTGTTACCATTGGCAAGGTTGAAGCGGAAATTGAAGCTTTTCCGTTTGCTTGTAGTTCCCGTTTTGTCCTACCTGCCAGGGTGGCGCTAGAGAGCAAGAACATTTTTTGTGAGATTTTTGTAGATAGTGGAGCAGCTGTCAATCTCATTGATAATCAATTTGCTATAACACATGGTTTCCAGGTATGCACTCTGGGAAAAGATATACCTGTTTTTGCTATCGATTCTGCTCCACTTTCTCAAAAATCGTTAAAGGGCATAGTTCACAATATCCGTGTTTGACTGTGGGTGATGCTCATGTTGAGGATGTCTCATGTTTCGTCCTAAGCGGATTACCTACGCCTCTAGTGTTGGGGCTACCCTGGCGCACTAAACATAACCCCACCATTAATTGGCAAGCAAGGCAAATAAATGATTGGAGTGACTTTTGCAGAGAGAATTGCCTCTCTGCGTCTCTTTCAGAGGTTTCTACCAAGACTCTACCATCTTTTCTCTCTGAATTTTCGGATGTGTTTTCAGAGAGTGGTGTCCAGGAGCTGCCCCCTCACCGGGAGTACGATTGCCCTATTAATCTTATCCCAGACGCCAAGCTGCCTAAATCTCGTTTATACAATCTCTCCCAACCTGAAAGGGTCGCTATGAGTACGTATATCTCTGAGAGCCTGAGAAAGGGACACATCCGACCCTCGAAGTCAGTTTTTTTTTTTGTTCTTTAAGACCGTGTCTGGATTTCAGGGAGCTGAACAGTGTCACAATTCGTGAGCCTTATCTGCTTCCTCTGAATCCCAGACCTGTTTAACCAGATTGTTGGCGCTAAAGTTTTTTCTAAGTTAGATTTGAGAGGGGCATACAACCTGTTCAGGGTCAGGGAAGGGGATGAATGGAAGACGGCCTTCAATACTCCTGAGGGCCATTTTGAGAATTTGGTTATGCCCTTTGGTTTGATGAATGCTCCAGCCGTTTTCCAACATTTTGTGAACAGCATTTTCTACCATGTAATGGGGAAATTTGTACTAGTGTATCTAGATGACATTTTGATTTTTTTCTCCTGATTACAAAAATCATAGGGACCACCCACGTCAGGTCTTGCTCATTCTGTGGGAGAATAAATTGTACGCTAAACTGGAAATATGTGTGTTCAATTTCTGAGTTTTCTTCTCTCAGCTTCTGGTTTTCGCATGGACCCTGAGAAGGTCCGCGCTGTGCTTGATTGGGAGCTTCATGAGAATCAGAAGGCGCTTTTGCCAATTATTACAGGAAGTTCATTTAATTATTCCTCTGTTGTTAAGCCACTTACTGACATGACTAAGAAGGGGGTAGATTTTTCCTCCTGGTCGGTAGATGCACGTAAGGCCTTTTCTAGTATCAAAGAGAGTTTTGCTTCCGCTCCCATCTTGGTACAACCTGATGTCTTATTTGAAAATTAAAGGGGCAGTAACATTCTAAAATATTCAAGTTTTAATGGTACAACTAAAAGACACATGAAACCCCTTACAAACAGAAACAGACAAACACGCGTGGGACCCCACTAACACATGAGCCGCCGAATAGGCGGATTGCGGCAGATGAGGCCCCTCGGGCTGACCCTTATTGACGTAGAGTGAGCCCCAAGGGTCAAGGGGAGTCACACTTGGTGGTGAGAATAAACAAATGTCCTGAGTTCCGGGATATGGACACCAGGACAATGCCTAATAATGGTAAGAAGACAATAGGGTGGATCTTACCGGAGCCAGGTTGATAGGCGCGTTTATTCGGCAAGTTCAGGAGGTCACCGGAAATGATGGTCCTTTCTCAGCGCCTAAAAGTGGTGTCCTTTGGGATAGGGTTGTCTTGGACAGGGTCATGTGTTTGTGGAGTACTGCAGGGAGTAGATCTATCCCTGTTGCACCCTACTTGGCCTAATATGACCCTGACAGCCTAACACGGGATCCGTGCCCCGCAAGGGGTGGTCCCGTCCGGAACCTCGCCCTGGTCTAAGGTCCCTGTAAGACCCTGCCGGGGTGATGAGGAGGACACCTAGTAAAGTGAAATGGAGAAACGTGGGTACCAAGAGTAGGGTATGTTCACCTGTCCCTACGCGTTTCTTCGGTGGAACATACTTTAAGGTAATTATAATAAACCCCTCGAATCATCAGGGGACGGGGGTTTAGTACAAGTGGTAGTTGTCCTTGGTAGCACGGTGGCAAGGTTATTGCTGGGCGCGCTAGAAAGGGCAAACTAAATTAAACCACTCGTGGTACAAGGTGTATTAACACTAGGGTTAGCCTCAACTGCATCTAGTATGAGGATAATAATAGGCAGTTGCGGTGAAAAGAGCGCAGACTTGCTCTAACCACTAGTTGATGTGCGGTGAGGTAACTATATACCCAGAATGCGTGTGGCAAAGAGGGGTCCAGGAATACATGCAGCCTGGGGTGCGTATGGCAAACTTCCGGCTGGGCCCGCATCAAGCAGTTAGTGTGAGGTCGGGTCTGTTTACTAGGTGTCCTCCTCATCACCCCGGCAGGGTCTTACAGGGACCTTAGACCAGGGCGAGGTTCCGGACGGGACCACCCCTTGCGGGGCACGGATCCCGTGTTAGGCTGTCAGGGTCATATTAGGCCAAGTAGGGTGCAACAGGGATAGATCTACTCCCTGCAGTACTCCACAAACACATGACCCTGTCCAAGACAACCCTATCCCAAAGGACACCACTTTTAGGCGCTGAGAAAGGACCATCATTTCCGGTGACCTCCTGAACTTGCCGAATAAACGCGCCTATCAACCTGGCTCCGGTAAGATCCACCCATTGTCTTCTTACCATTATTAGGCATTGTCCTGGTGTCCATATCCCGGAACTCAGGACATTTGTTTATTCTCACCACCAAGTGTGACTCCCCTTGACTCTTGGGGCTCACTCTACGTCAATAAGGGTCAGCCCGAGGGGCCTCATCTGCCGCAATCCGCCTATTCGGCGGCTCATGTGTTAGTGGGGTCCCACGCGTGTTTGTCTGTTTCTGTTTGTAAGGGGTTTCATGTGTCTTTTAGTTGTACCATTAAAACTTGAATATTTTAGAATGTTACTGCCCCTTTAATTTTCAAATAATACGTTTTTCAGCAGTATCCAGGTGAGAGGTGCGGAAGCACCATTCTCCCTTGAAGGGACAACCCTTCCCCCTTTTTTGCATTTTTACAACCTGATGTCTCTCTACCTTTTATTGTTGAGGTGGACACTTCTGAGGTGGGTGTGGGTGCGGTCTTGTCTCAGGGTCCCTCTCCTGCCAAATGGCGACCGTGTGCCTTTTTCTCTAAGAAACTCTCCTCCGCAGAGAGAAATTACGATGTGGGAGATAGGGAGTTGTTGGCCATCAAATTAGCTTTTGAGGAATGGCGCCATTGGCTAGAGGAAGCCAGACACCCTAATACCTTGTTTACCGACCATAAGAATCTGGCCTATTTGGAGTCAGCCAAGCGTCTGAACCCGAGACAGGCCAGATGGTTTTTATTCTTTTCCAGGTTTACTTTTGTTGTCACGTTCCGCCCTGGGCTTAAAAATGTTAAGGCCGTTGCCCTGTCACGTTGTTTTCCGGGAGGGGGGAACTTTGAAGACCCGGGTTCCATTTTGGCTGAAGGGGTGGTCGTCTCTGCTCTTTACCCTGATTTGGAGGCAGAGGTTCAGACAGCCCAGGCAGAGGCTCCTGATCTTTGTCCTCCTGGGAGGTTGTTTGTGCCTCTTTACCCTGATTTGAAGGCAGAGGTTCAGACAGCCCAGGCAGAGGCTCCTGATCTTTGTCCTCCTGGGAGGTTGTTTGTGCCTCTCGCTTTACGACACAAGGTTTTTAAGGAGCATCACGATACTGTCCTTGCTGGGCACCTGGGGAGCAGAGCCACTGTGGATCTTATTGCTCTGAGATTCTGGTGGCCAGCTCTTTGTAAGACAGTTGAGGGTTTTGTGGCGGCCTGCGAGACCTGCGCTCGTGCCAAGGTCCCTCATTCACGGCCATCGGGTCCCCTCCTCCCGTTACCCATTCCTTCCCATCCTTAAACACATCTGTCCATGGACTTCATTACGGACCTGCCTCGTTCCTCGGGGAAGACTGTGATTTTGGTAGTAGTAGACCGTTTTAGCAAAATGGCGCATTTTATTCCTTTTCCTGGGTTACCCAATGCTAAAACGCTGGCACAGGCATTTGTTGATCACATTGTCAAACTGCATAGCATTCCTTCAGACATAGTCTCGGATAGGGGCACGCAGTTTGTTTCCAGATTCTGGAAGGCTTTCTGTTCTCTCTTGGGGGTTCGATTGTCGTTCTCTTCTGCTTTCCATCCGCAGTCGAATGGCCAGACAGAGCGCGTCAATCAGAATCTGGGGACATATCTGCGCTGTTTTGTGACTGAGAATCAGGAGGATTGGTGTTCTTTTTTGTCCCTTGTGGAGTTTGCTTTAAATAACCGTCGCCAGGAGTCCTCGGATAAGTCACAATTTTTTGGTGCATATGGGTTTCAGCCGCAGTTTGGGACATTCTCTGTAGAGGGGTCTTCTGGTTTACCTGATGAGGAGAGATTTTCCTCGTCTTTGTCATTTATTTGGCCAAAGATTCAGGGTAATCTGAAGAGGATGAGTGAGAGATATAACCGTGTGGAAGATAAGAGACGTGTGCCTGGTCCGGACCTGAATGTTGGTCATCTGGTGTGGTTGTCTACTAAGAATATCAAGTTGAAGGTTCCCTCCTGGAAGTTGGGTCCTAAGTTTATTGGGCCTTACAAGATTCTGTCCGTCATCAATCCCGTTGCCTTTCGTCTTGATCTTCCTCATACTTGGAAGATCCATAATGTTTTCACAAGTCCCTGTTAAAACCTTATGTCCAACCCACTGTACCCTCCTCTTTGCCTCCTCCTCCGATTGTGGTTGATGGTAATCTTGAATTTCAGGTCTCTAGGATTGTGGATTCTTGCATTATCCGCTGTTCTCTCCAGTACCTCGTTCATTGGGAGGGTTATGGTCCTGAGGAGAGGATGTGGGTCCCAGTGGCAGACATTAAGGCCATTCGTCTCATCAGGGATTTCCATAGGTCCCATCCTGAGAAGGTGGGCTCTGAGTGTCTGGAGTCCACTCGTAGAAGGAGGGGTACTGTCACCGCCAGAGATCTGAGAAGCTCTGACAGACGTTCTTCAGTACCTCTTGCTTGAGGTTATTTTGTTTTGGTTTCGTTTTGTCATCTCATTTCCCTGTCTCAGCTGTCATCTAGTTGCACTGATTGCATCCCTTTATATTCCCTCCCATACTGCATCACTTTGAGGTTTATACAACTTCCTGGATGGTGCTCACTGCTAGATGCTGCAATTGCTGTCTCTTCAGATAAGTCTGTTCCTTTATTTGTGTTTTCCTGTTGGCTTGATCCTGGGTGACCCTGACTCCCTCCGTATTAAGTGTAGGGAGCCGGTGGTCGTGTCCCCTCACTATTATAGGGTTTTCAGGTGTCACACAGGCTAGGTACGAGGACATGCGATTTTCTATCATAAAGATCTTTGCATGGGCTGAGCAGTCAGGGAGAGCTCTAGGACTTTTATAGGGCTCACCCTTATGTTCCTTAGTTCGGGATTAAGTCAGTCGGATCTTTATTTGTGTCTTCTAGTTTTCTGCAACACCATCCGTGACAACGTGCTGCGATGATCCTCTCATGTACTCATCTTGAAAGATAAGTGGTTGGGCATCGGTGCACTCAATCTCTTCCACTTCTGGGGCAGGGCTAGGTGGATGGCCCTGGGAAACCCTGCTAACAGAGTCATCAAAAAGCAGAAGAGACTGCTGCATGACTTGGATCTTAGACTGCTTGGCTGATTTGCAAGGGGGTTAGGTGAAAGACTGATGGACATCGGCTGTAGGTTCCAACTCTGATCTTTCAGCAGGAGACTGGGTAGGAGACAATGTGAAGGAACTGGAGGGACGGTCAGCAACCCAATCTACTATCGTCTGTACTTGTTCAGGCCTCACCATTCGTAGAGCCGCATTAGGCCCGACCAAATACCGCTGCAGGTTCTGTCGCCTACTCGCACCTGAGGAAGGGGTTTCACTTGTGCGTGTATCTGGCAGAGATCGACCACGTCCTCTCCCTGCAACAGGAGCTCCACCAGCAGCACCACGACCTGGGCCACGTCCCTTATTTGACGCTTTCCTGATATTTCTCGAATTTAGGATTTTGCCCTAAATGGGTGTTTAATTAATAGTAGAATAGAATGACAGTATGTACAGGGTGTATCTCACACGCCCCCTGAACCAGACTAGGCCTCAATTAAATTTGTTTGGCCAAAATGGCTGTATTTCAAATACCTGAATAGAACCCCTGTATATAAAGGGTGTTTCTTACACGCCCTGACCCACACTAGGCGGCAATTAAAGATTTGTGCCCAAAATGGGTGTTTTTCAATTAACTGAATCTAACCCCTGTATTTAAAGGGTGTATCTGACACGCCCTGACCCACACTAGGCCGCATTTAAAGATTTATGCCTAAAATGGCTGTATTTCAATTAACTGAATATAATCCCTGTATATAAAGGGTGTATCTCACAATCACATCTGCAGCAAAGGCTGCCAAATATTATTATTTTTGCCCAAGCCGGTGTTTGCTTAATAACTGAATTTGACAGCAGTATATAACCCTGGAATTTTCAAACGTCTTGATGCTGAAAGGACGGAACAATGGTGTTCTTTGGCAAAAAAGTATGTTTTTAAAAACCCAGAACATTATGGCTGTATTTCTAGCTTAAATTGCACACTGACTAATCCAGATTTTGTATATTGCCAAATAAGTGCGTTTTTTTACTATCAGAATATGAAAGCTGTATATAACGTTAGAATTTTACACGTCCAGATGCAGCTAGGGATGTAAAATAGAGTATTTTGCACAAAAAGGGTGTTTTAAAAAAAAAAGAAAATTATATCTGTATTTCTAGCTTAAATTGCACACTGACTAATCCTGCAAATGCACCAGATGTTGTATATTGCCAAAAAATGGTGATTTTTTTACAACCATATTATTAGTGCAGTTTTCCAAGATTGGATTTCAATGGCACAAAAGCTTAGAGGCAGTTCTGGTGCACTGAGCTTGCATAAAATGGCCACCGCCGCCCACGTAACTAACAGACAGATAAAAGTAATTTTTTTTCACTGGGCTCAGGGTAGGGTAAAAAGATTGTGCCTTCCACCCACACAACTAAATATATACCGATTGCTGAGTTAGATTCACGTTTTGAACCGAAGATTCTCTCCTATTCTCTCCCTGAAATCACCAGCCTCATCCTCTCCCTACACTAGTAACAGCAGAGTGACGTGCAGCGCTACAGGACTCCAGCTTATATAGAGGCTGGGTCACATGCTGCACTGGCCAATCACAGCCATGCCATTAGTAGGCATGGCTGTGATGGCTTCTAAGGTCACACAGTTAAACGCTTGTTGATTGGCTGCTCTGCAGCCTTTCAAACAGCGCCAAGAAAGAGCTAAACACCGAACCCGAACTTTTATTAAAATGTTCGGGTTCGGGTCTGGGGTCCAAAAATCCTAAAGTTCGATACGAACCCGAACTTTACAGTTCGGGTTCGCTCAACCCTAATCTCTAGCAAACCAGAGATATGAGCAGTTAAAGCAGCCACACCACCTCCCCTTCAGTCGGGAGGAGAATGAGGGAGCAGCTGCAGAAATCTGACATTATCATATATAGAAATCTGACATTATCATCATTGTACGGACCCAGATAATATAATTATATAATTTTTACCACACAGTAAATGCCATAAAAAAATTCCACAAAATAATGTAAAAAGTGCCCTTAAAAAAAAATTATTAAAATTATTTCATACACTATCTATACCCAAAAATGGCTCCTAAAAAACTAACAACTAATCTTGCAAAATAAAAAAATAAAAATTGAAGAAAAAAGTAAAAAGTTATGACTGCTAAAACACAAAGGGGGAAAATATTATTGGTCCTTAAAGCTAATACTTTTAAACTGAAAAATTAGACTTTTTGAAAATGTGTTATTCCATTACATTTTCATACACTGTTTACTACGAAAACTTTGATGTAGATCAGGTAATTGTTGGAGTAAAACTTGTTCTGTTCAAAATTATTCAATGCTTTCCAAGTTCTTAATTCATTTAGGCATACTTCTGCATAGCAAAATTTTGTGACGTTTTACAACAATTCTGACTTTGGATTTGTAATCCGCACACTCAATTTAGTATAGGACAAATGGTTTTTGCCCAGTAGCAGATGAAAAGTATTTTTTTGTTGCATGGTGTAATCTAGTCAGAAACTTAAGAAATATGTGCACTTTCATGAAGGGCAACTCATAGGCACGAACATCTTGTTATCACTTAGTTTTTATAAGAGGATGATTCAAATTGGTTACCTTAGTCATCTGCTTCCTGTATGTTGTCTATCTTGCACTGCCCAGAGGAAAGGAACTGCCAGGCCATTATAATTACCAGCTGACTGGATGAGATGTAAATTGAATTTTATTCTATTTCTTGTATAAATTTAGTGCAATTCTAGAGATCATAGTTTTGCTTTGTTTGCTTAAAGCCACACTAAACATAAAAAAAAAAAAACTCACATTAACTGGGGCACAAACAGAATACTTACATGGTGACCTCCTTTTCAACTTTTTATTTGCCAACCCGCTTTTTCTTAGTCTCCATTTCTGCCATTCAGCAAGGCCGCACTACTTCTCAGACTACCTGATGCATACTGTGCATTAGGTAGCCCAAGACACTTCCTGCTGCCCTTGGATTGGATTTTCTTGAACTGGAGGGTTGCAAAAAGGTTCTATTCTCTCTTTTTTTTTAAATTAGGAGATCAGGATAGCAACATAGCAGCATTACAATATGATACAAGATCATACAAGGATCAATAGGAATATACAATACCAAAGGCAATAATAAGTCCCTACCATAATGATATATAGCATATTGAAGAACCATTGCCCTCATTTTCAGACTTGTAAACAGAGTAAAATATGCCATCTCACTTTTTTATTTTATAAATTTCCTCCCCACCCCCAACCTACAGATTCCCAACCATTCTGTATGATCTCCTATCAAAGTGTAACCTTCCTAAAGTTTTACTTTTATTTGCTTCAAGGTACAAGGCTGTCCTTACAAAAAGCTCTACAATTTCCTTCATTTAAAAATCTGTCAAGGATTCTTCAATAACAGACTTCCATTTTTCTTTTTTATCCTGACTGTGGCTTTTTCTTCCTATCCTTCTGTATCCAGTCTATTCCTATAAATTAAGGAGTTCATTTATCAATTTGGTGTAAAGTAGAACTGGCTTAGCTGTCCATAGCAACCAATCAGATTTCTCATTTTATTTTCAAAAGTAGCTGTCTAAAATGAAAGGTGGAATCTGATTGGTTGTTATGGGTACTAAGCCAGTTGTACTTTACACCAGTTTGATAAATGACCCCTAAGTGCTTTATGGTCCCTACCACCTTTTTGTTTTGCCACCAGTAGGGCTAGGTGTACACCTTTGGTGGAGACTATGCCTGCAGAGTCCGCATCCTGGTCAATACTATTCTCTCTTTTTCTTCCAGAATTTGCAGATAACCATTCTTTTTTTTATTAATTTCATCTGGCTTAATAATATTGCTATTGTAGAGCCAAAGTCAAATTAAAACCGATGACAATAGCATTGAATTTATCTTAGTAAGACAATCTAAGTCCCATTTTATTATTTTATCATGTGGAGGTTCTCATAGAATTAGTTCTGTCATGTGCTACAAAGATCACACTGTTTATGTCTGGCTCAGTGATCTCATTTTGAAAAGTGTTTGCATTTTGAAAGATAAAAGAGTTGCCATGAGTGTCCATGGAAGCGGGATTCATTTAAAAGAATGTGGTTTGGCTCAGCTGGAGAAAAGTGTAGCTACTTAATACTTCTTCACATATGAAAAATTACTTCAAGGATATCCTAATCATGATAAGGAAAAATGAAATTCAACAGGGTTAAATAAGACTTGACAATTTAATCCCCTTTTCTTTTTTTCAACATTAAGACAAACTAAGCCAGAGAATGGGGTGAGTTATAGCATTGCTTCATCTTGTTTTCATAGCCTGTCAATATCCAATGAGTAGAGCTAAAATATAGCAGTGTTTATAGGAGGACAATATGCAGTCACTGCTGGGCTGGAGAAGTCATGGCATGTTTACTTTTATGAATTTGGTCAGCTGTGAGATGAATAAGGGCTTTGCTTGAACAAGCAAACATTTGACTTCTTTTCTACAATGCAGCTATTTCACTTTGCATGGCTAAAAACATAAATCTTTCTGCAAAGCAGCACAAGCAGCCATATACACATGGACCCAGCACATTATCTTTGAACATCAATTGTGTATCTGTGACCCTGACTATTCAAGAAAATCTAAGCAATCTGTCTTAGAAATGAAAGCAGTCTTAAAGCAGTTAGGCATAAGAAAGAAAGGTTTTATATGTATCTAAAATTTACACAGCAATAAACCAGTTTAATTAAAATTGCTATAGTAATAGTTTCTCTGTTAAGCATGTAAATCAAACTATTTTATTTCTTGTAATAGGCCAATATTTGATGTTTTTGGTTGTTGTAGAGCTTGGATAAGAAACTCTACAGGACATCTCATAAATTAAAACATAATGATTTTCTTATAATGGAAAGGTGATAAATTCTCACTTTTCTACTGTCAAATCAAACATACCACATTCTTCAAACTGTACTTGTGCAGTGTGTAGCAAATGTCACACATAGAATTGCTCAGTTGCATTGAATGTGTGGGAAAATCCTGGAATTATACCTTAGAGATGACCTCCCAGCTTCCCTGACATGTCTCTTTTAGTAAATTGTAATCTGATGTATATTCAAACTTAGCAATTTGCCTGTCCTGTTATTCTTCCTGGGTGTTAACATTTTCCTCATGGGCATACAGTAGCTATAGCAGTAGCAACCATAGTAGCTGCTGGACACATAGTGAGAGTACCTAAGGTGCAATAACTTTGAGGGGAATTTATCAAACCTCATGTGCTAGTTTTCTGTCACCAAAAAGTTACTATTTTTGTGTAAGTCCTTTTTTGTGCTAAAATTTGCAACTTGTTGCATTTACCCCCCCCCCCATTATTAATTTATGTAGGGAATAAAATCACAATAAACAATTAAAAGAAATGCGGGAATCATACCCACACAGAATCAAAAAGCTGAACTGTGGCAACATGACATAAGAAAGCCAGAAGGCAATGATTACACATAAAAAACAATTAAAGTTACACAAAAGTAGTAAAATAATATAATACAATGTGTACATAAGCCTAAGGTAAAATAGTATACAGACCAGAGTAGCTCCTGAAGCCCCAACGCCAGTTCACAGTTGCTTCTTCCAGATTCCCACTACTTCATATGCGATATTAAAGCGAACCTTTCACCAGGATTTCACATAATAAACTATTACCAGTACCTTATAGATATCCTCATTGTGTTTGAATGCATTATTGTGCCGCTTTCCTGGGATGGATATTCATGAAAAAAAATGAGTTATAAAGTCCTGTCTCCAGCTCCTGAAGTCACGCTCCTGAAGTCAAGGGGGTAGCCCTTCCCTCACTCTGGGCTGTACCTCCCCTGCCCTAACCCTGCCTCTAAGTAGTGTAACTGACACCCGGCTCAGTCGCTGGGACTGCACTTGTACAGGCGGCGCATGCGCCGTCGGACTCGAACGCGATCCTGTAACTGAATCGCGCTTGATGAAGAGAAGACAGTCAGGCATCGGGGACGGCGCATGCGCGATTCAGTTACAGGATCGCGCTCGAGTCCTACGGTTCATGTGCCGCCTGTACAAGCACGGTCCCGGCGACTGAGCCGGGTGTCAGTTACACTACATAGAGGCAGGGTTAGGGCAGGGGAGGTACAGCCCGGAGTGAGGGAAAAGCTACCCCCTTGACTTCAGGAGCGTGACTTCAGGAGCTGGAGACAGGACTTTATAACTCGTTTTTTTCATAAATATCCATCCCAGGAAAGCGGCACAATAATGCATTGAAACACAATGAGGATATCTATAAGGTACTGGTAATAGTTTATTATGTGAAATCCTGGTGAAAGGTTCGCTTTAAATGGTGCCATTAGAAAATACAACTGCCAAAAACAAGCCATCATATGAATATGTGAAAGGAAAAATAAAGTAGGGCACTTTCACACTTACAGGATCCTGATCAGTATTAAAAATGCCTTATCAGTCAGAAAAATGCATTTCAATACCTGATCCATTTTTCCGGTGTTATCAGGCAAAACGGATCCGGTATTTCTTTTTTTCACATTTTTAAAGGTGCGCGCTGCGCAGACCGGAATACCGGATCCGTCAATGCGGCAGTTTGAATGGCAGGTGTGGCAGTTTGAATGGCAGGTCCGGCACTAATACATTCCTATGGCAAAAAATGCCGGATGCGGCATTCAGGCAAGTGTTCAGTTTTTTGGCCGGAGATAAAACCACAGCATGCTGCGGTATTTTCTCTGTCCTGAAAAGTCAAAAAGACTGAACTGAAGACATCCTTCCTGATGCATCCTGAACAGATTACTCTCCATTCAGAATGCATTAGGATAAAACTGATCAGTTATTTTCCGGTATAGAGCCCCTAGGATAGAACTCAATGCCGGAAAAGAAAAACGCTTTTGTGAAAGTACCCTAAAAAAGGGCAAAACCTCTCCTCTGCTCTTTCTGAACTTTAGTCTGTTCCCATATACATCTATTAGTGATTAACACCAATCTATGTGTACACTTTTACAGGTAATGCATTAAATCACTAATAACACCTCCCCCATGAAAAATAAAGTCACAAATAGCAGAGATATAAATGTATCAATCTACTCAGCTCCTCCTGCTCTATAACATGCTGCCTGCTGCATTTTGTGGAGAGAGGTTCTCTGTAAGTCATCTGAGTTGTATGCCAACTACATTTATTTGAGACATAAGTTCAAAATCAATTAAAAAAAAGGACCGTTTCTGGATTTTTTTTCTCCAATTTTAATGTGACTGTTAAGGGGTTAAGCTTTGTTCACAAATTTGCATGGTTTTAATTAACCCCTTCTCTACTGAGCCACTTTTCACATTAAATCTCAGGCCGATTGTTGCAAATTTGACATGCATCACTTTTCACTATGTGCTAAAAACTTTGGAACGCATTTGCTTATCTAAGCCGTTCTAAGAATGTTTACTCGTGACACATTGTACTCCATGACAGTGGCAACTTTGAGTTAATATATTTCACCTTTATATATAAAAGAATCCCAAATTTACTAAAGATTAAAAAAAATCACAATTTTCTAAATTTGAATTTCTCTACTTAACCAGCTCAACTCCCCTAGCTTAAACCCCCTTAATGACCAGACCACTTTTTACAATTCTGCACTACACTAATTTCATGGTTTATTGCTCGGTTATACAACTTACCACCCAAATTAATTTTACCTCCTTTTCTTCTCACTAATAGAGCTTTATTTTGGTGGTATTTCATTGCTGCTGACATTTTTACTTTTTTTGTTATTAATCAAAATTTACTGAAGTTTTTGCAAAGAAATGAAATTTTTCACTTTCAGTTGTAAATTTAAAAAGAAAAACTACATTTCTATATAAATTTTTCTCTAAATGTATTGTTCTACATGTCTTTGATAAAAAAAATGCAATAAGTGTATATTTATTGGTTTGCGCAAAAGTTATAGCATTTACAAACTATGGTACAAAAATGTGAATTTCCACATTTTGAAGCAGCTCTGACTTTCTGAGCACCTGTCATGTTTCCTGAGGTTCTACAATAGCCAGACAGTAGAAAAACCCCACAAATGACCCCATTTCAGAAAGTAGACACCCTAAGGTATTCGCTGATGGGCATACTGAGTTCATAGAAGTTTTTATTTTTTGTCACAAGTTAGCGGAAAATGATGATTTATTTTTTCTTACAAAGTCTCATATTCCACTAACTTGTGACAAAAAATAAAAACTTCCATGAACTCACTATGCCCATCACGAAATACCTTGGGGTGTCTTCTTTCCAAAATGGGGTCACTTGTGGGGTATTTATACTGCCCTGGCATTTTAGGGGACCTAAAGCGTGAGAAGTAGTTTAGAATCCAAATGCGTAAAAAATGCACTGTGAAATCCTAAAGGTGCTCTTTAGAATTTGGGCCCCTTTGCCCACCTAGGCTGCAAAAAAGTGTCACACATGTGGTATCGCCATACTCAGAAGAAGTAGGGAAATGTGTTTTGGGGTGTATTTTTACAGATACCCATGCTGGGTGATAGAAATATCTCTCTAAAAGACAATTTTTTCCATTTTTTATACAAAGTTGTCAAAAAAATCAATTTCCAAAAAAAAAAAACTTCTATGAACTCGCCATGCCTCCCAAAAGTGATCTTTTTACAGCGCCGCAGCAATTTTATGGTGTTTTTGCAGTGATCAGAAAAAATTATAATTCTGCCACTGCGGTGGGGCGGACTGAACGCAAGTGTGCGCACAAGATCAGGCCTGATCGAGCGAACACTTCGTTTTTGTAGAGCCTATAGAACATGTCCTATTCTTGTCCGCAATTGCGGACAAGAAAAGGCATTTTCTATATAGTTCTGGCAATGTGCGGATCCGTAAAATGCGGAAAGCACATTGCCGGTGTCCGTGTTTTGCGGATCCGCGGTGTCCGTGTTTTGTGGATCCGCAAAACACATACGGACGTCTGAATGGACGTCTGAATGGAGCTTTACAGGGGGGTGATCAGATGGTCTATATGGGGTGATCACCCCCCTGTCATTGATCACCCCCCTGTAAAGCTCCATTCAGACGTCCATATGTGTTTTGCGGATCCATGGATCCGCAAAACACATACGGATGTCTGAATGGAGCCTTACAGGGGGGTGATCAATGACAGGTGGGTGATCAATGACAGGGGGGTGATCAGGGAGTCTATATGGGGTGATCAGGGGTTAAAAAGGGGTTAATAAGTGACAGGGGGGTGTTGTGTAGTGGTGTTTGGTGCTACTTTACAGAGCTGCCTGTGTCCTCTGGTGGTCGATCAAAGCAAAAGGGACCACCAGAGGACCAGGTAGCAGGTATATTAGACGCTGTTATCAAAACAGCATCTCATATACCTTTAGGGGTTTAAAAAAATCACGATCGATCGCCGCTGGCAGGCTGTAGGTCCACTCGTTTACCTGCTGATCCTGTGAATGCGCGCTCCTGTGTGCGCGCGTTCACAGGAAATCTCGCGTCCAGGAGGAATTACAGGGCCGCCGCCAGGACGCGATCCTGTGTATGGCGGTCCTGTAGTGGTTAAGACAGACAGTAATATCTCATAAAATAGTTATTAATGAACATTCCCCATATGCCTGCTTTATGTTGGCATAATTTTGTAATTGTAATTTCATTTTTTTAGGACGCTAGAAGGCTTAGAATTTTTGAAGCAATTTTTTTAATTGTCAACAAAATTTCCTAAACCATTTTTTGACCACCAATTCAGTTATAAAATGATTTTGAGAGACTTTTGTCATGGAAACCACACATAAATGACCCCTTTTAGAAACTACAGCCCTCAAATTATTTAAAATCCTTATTACAAACTTTGTTAACCCTTAAGGTGTTTCACAAAAATTAAAGGAAAATGGAGGTTTCTATATTTTACATTTTTAGTATATTTTTTATGTTAATCATTTTTTTTCTTGCAGCCCAGCAAAGGTAAACAGCAAAATAAACCTCAATATACATTACTCTGATTCAGCAGTTTATATAAATACCCCATATGTGGTGGTAAAGTTCTATATGGGCATGTGGCAGTGATCAGAAGGAAAGGAGCACAATATGGATTTTGGAGGCAGATTTTGCTAGAATGGTTTTTGTTTATATAAATACCCCATATGTGGTGGTAAAGTTCTATATGGGCATGTGGCAGTGATCAGAAGGAAAGGAGCGCAATATGGATTTTGGAGGCAGATTTTGCTAGAATGGTTTTTGTTTATATAAATACCCCATATGTGGTGGTAAAGTTCTATATGGGCATGTGGCAGTGATCAGAAGGAAAGGAGCGCAATATGGATTTTGGAGGCAGATTTTGCTAGAATGGTTTTTGTTTATATAAATACCCCATATGTGGTGGTAAAGTTCTATATGGGCATGTGGCAGTGATCAGAAGGAAAGGAGAGCAATATGGATTTTGGAGGCAGATTTTGCTAGAATGGTTTTTAGGCATTGTGAAGAACTCCCCAGTATCTGTTCAGTTATTTTACCTCCCTGCTACTTAATCCCTGTGGACGTAGACATCTATGTGTATCAAGGACATGTGTACACACACTTCCGAGCGATTCAGTCTGCTTTGTAACCACAAGACTGATCTACTTAATTAAAATACACTAGATAACACTTTTGGCCATTGTCTTGGAAAGCTCACAGTGATTGCTTGTAAGCCATGTGACCAAGCCGTGTTTTGTAAATTGAGTTTCCAAAACTCTATTGTCTCGCTGGCTCAGAGGAGGAGTTTGATGCTGTTTAAATTGAACGCCTTTGCTTTCCATAAAACGTGTCTTGTTCCAGCAGTAAGCTTTGGCTCCTGTGTGGATTATTATGCAACACCAGCGATATTTTACTCTTGGATTCTTGGCGATATTATTTCATGGGAATAAGGGAATGACAGACGGTAACTCATATTTAGACCGTCACAGGCATCATTTTGTATTAAAGAGACCCAAATGTACCCCTACAGTGGAAACCCTTAAAAAGTGACCACAATTTGGAAACTACATGTCACAGTCCCTCAGGTGACTGATGTCAGGAAATCAAGGAGATTGGCTGAGAATGGACAAATCTAACAGCCTCCTTGAGTTCTCTTGATTCAGTGTTGATAGGGTTAATAACCACTTCCCTTTTCTCAGCTGTTGCTCAGTGGTCATCACTTCTACCCTTTATAGTCTCACCCCACCCTTCTGACTATGCGGTTGATAGCTTCATTTAGGTTTGGCTGAGGTAGTGTGAGATCCTCTCTGGTGTTCTTGTTCTTCCATCTCTACAGAAGTTAAGTGTCGTGTTTTTTTGTATTTGCTATATTCCCTGTTGTTGTATCTGGGCCTGAGACAGAGACTTCTATTTGTCCATCTGGGAAGGAAATCAGGGCATAGGTATCCTGTTTATGAATATTCCTTCCTTCAAGGTCTATTCATATTGATAGGTAGTCAGGGCTCGGATTAGGGTTGTCTAGGAGGTGACCTGTTTTTTCCCTAGTTTCCTGGAACATTTACTGTTCCCCTTCCCTCCTGTGTTCAGTGGGGAGTCCCTCCCCCAACAATGATCGTGACACCACACCCCTTAAAAAATATATTAAGAGGAATACTAAGCACTTTAACCCCCTAAGCGTTTTACTGAACTTGGAAACACTTGGCTGTGAAAATGAAAAGTTTCGTTTCTTCCAATAAAATGTTGCTTTAGCACCAATTTTTTTCATTTTTGCAAGGGGTAACAGGAGAAAAAGCACACCATAATTTGTTACCCATTTTCTCCTGAATACGGCAACCCCCAATATGTAGTGGTAAACTGCTTTGGGGGCACATACCGTGACTCAGAAAGCACAGAGCGCCATATGGCTATTGAAGCAAATATTGATGAATTGGTTTACGGATGCCATTGGTTTTTATTTTTTTAGTGATTGTCTTAGGAAGGGGCTCATTTTTGGCGGGATGAGGTGATGTTTTTATTGGTACCATTTTGGGGTACATAAGACGTTTTTTGATTGTTTGGACTTTTTGTGAGGCAAGGTGGCAAAAAAATGGATGTTTTGGCAAAGTTTTTATATTTATTTTATTTACAGCATTCACCTGAGGGAGCATCTCATGTGCTATTTTTATAGAGCAGGTTATTACAGACTTGGCCATACCCAATGTATCTATTATTTTTTATATTATTTATTTTTATTTCTGTTAAGTTTTACACAGTGAAAGACTTTTTGAACAGGATAAAATCTTGTTTATGCGATGCCTTTTTCTGAGAGCCATTTTTTTGGGGGCGATTGTCTTAGGTGGGAGCTCATTTTTTGAGGGATGAGATGACGGTTTGATTGGTACCATTTTGGGATACATACGCCTTTTAGATCGCTTGGTATTACACTTTTTGTGAGGCAAGGTGACCAAAAAATTTCTGTTTTGGCACTTATTATTTTTCTGGCGTTCACCTTACAGGGCAGATCATGTGGTATTTTTATAGAGCTGGTCGATATGGACGTGGCGATACCTAATATGTATACTTTTCATTTTTTCCCTATTTTTTTTACAATTTTTTCAAACTTATTTTACTTTAAACTAAAATTTCTTATTGTGTAAAGAATTATTTTTTAAGTTTATTTTTTGTCCCACTCTGGGACTTCAATTTTTGGGGTCTTATTCCCTCTCCAGTGCATTACCATACATCTGTACTGTAATGCATTGGCTATAAGCATATTACACTGAGTAATACACTTACAGTCTGCTTCCTGTAAGATCCAGGGGGCTGGATCTCACAGGCTTAGGCCTTATGCACACAAACATATTTTATTTCCGTGTCCATTTTTAATTTTTTTGTGGACTCTATACGGAACCATTCATTTCAATGGGTCCGCAAAAAAACGTAAGTTAGTCCGTGTGCATTCCGATTCCGTATGTCGGTATTTCTGTTCCGCCAAAAAATAGAACATGTCCTATTATTGTCCGCATTATGGACAAGGATAGGACTGTTCTTTTAGGGGCCAGCTGTTTTATTCTGCAAAATACGAAATGCACATGGATGTCATCTGTATTTTTTGCAGATTCATTTTTTGCGGATCGCAAAATATATACGGTTGTGTGCATGAGGCCTTACAGGAAGGAAGACACAATGCCTAAGGAAGGCATCAGGCTGCTGTCCCAGCCATCGGGTCCCCGTCACAGCAGTGCGGGGACCCGATGGCTGTTTCCTCCCACCACAGACCGCGACACATGTAGGGTTATTGTGTTTTCACCGATGCCGGCGCATACAGTAGGGGTCTGGTATCAATGACTGCCGAACCCCTACAGCTGATCGGGTGGACGCAGCTCCTGCGCCCACCAGATCACCGCTCCGTAGTACTACATGTACGTCGCTGGTACTGTACGGGTTAAATAATGTTTTATGTCAGCTAAGTGCCTAATAAATTAAATTGCAGACAAATTTAGTCTGAATTTACTTTATGGATATGGGTTGGTGTACTTGCCACATGCATTTGTGCCACCTAGCAATACAGTAGATAGAGGTGGAAGCTGAAGGCTCTTTTCACTGTTTAGTGGCTGTACTGACTTAATAGACCACAAGTGAAGGGAAGCTGAGCTGCAGTATGTGGCCGTAAACTTCCGCTTTCGGCTCTGCCCACTATTGTGCTTCCAACACCTCCTGCTGCAAAAAATTGCTTGGTGATGGTGCCAAGTGTCGTACCCCCACTGAACTGATATTAATGACCTATTCAGAGGATAGCGCATCACTATCTGAAAGGTTGAAAACCCCTTTACATTTTTTCCAAATGGGAATGGGTTATCAGAAACAAGAAAAATGAATATGTGTGAGAATTAGAGATGAGCGAATTGAAGCTGACTAAGTGGAATTCGATCCAAATTTCAGTAAAAATTTGATTTGCAACAAATGCGAATTTCCTTGCGCTTCATGGTAACAAATCAAATTTTTACTAAAATTGCTGCTAAATGTGTGAGGACCTGGAGAAAGTAAGTCTGGGAGGGCGGGGTCACCCAGACTGACATGCATGCAGCCAATCAGCAGCCAGCCAGACCTGTGATGTCACAGCCCTATAAATACAGCGGCCATCTTAGAGTTAGACATTTCCCAGCATTCGGAGTGCAGGGACAGAGGTGACAAGGCGCAGGCACAGCAATTGAAAAAACACAATTGTGAAAAAAAAACTAAAAAACAATTTATAGGTACAGGGAAAGGATAGAAAGGAATGATCTCACAGCATCTAAGTGCCGGAAGACACGTCAGAAGGTGCTAGGGATAGTGTTGATCGAGCACCAAAGTGTTTGTGTGCACGGGTCGAACCCTTCCAGATGCTTGTATGTTCTACCGAGCACCTGAGCACAAAGGAAGTCAATGGGAGAACCCCAGGCACCCCCTGCTCTGAAGAGGGGAGAGTGTCGGGACTCTAGTTCAGCTTAGGAGCGATATGGCGATGTCCGCCGGCACCATATTATTTTACATTGTGCCGGGTATCATAGAGCTCCAGCTAATAAAACATTGCTGGTAGACAATTACAATATAAGGACACTCAATAGTACAGTCCAGTGTAAAATGATATATTACTTACACCATACCAACCAATGTTGTCTCCAAGCAATCATACATCAGGCTTTACATACCACTCCGCTGAATGTGAGAGTTGCTGATATACACTCATAGTCTGTCGATTGTGTGACCAAAAGGAAGTTCCTGGGGCCAGATGATAGCTCCAATGTGCCTGGGAAAAGACCTGACTTAAAAAAGGGGACATTATGGGCGTAAGTTACACTTGGGTCTCCTGAATTGCTGGTGACCTCGTCAATCCACCCTAAACACACCCAGAACCACATAGCCAGATAGTAATAGGTTAATTAGTCAGTTAAATACACACCCTCTTCCTCATATGGCATCCCCTCCAAACAAGGAGCGCTCCAAGCATTATTCTCGAGAGAAGGAACAGCATCCGCCCCACATTGGACGATCAATGAGTATGTGTGCAGGGGGTGTGACCTTTCAGAAATTCACCGCCTTCCGTGATTCAACCCCTAGCACGGACCTTACGTATATACTCACATGGATGAAATGTGGTCCGTGTGAAAGCTCCACCCCTTCTGCCTGTATATTCCTGTGGCATCCAGCGTGAAGCACGTGGCCACTTCCTGTAAGGCGGCCACATGCTCCATCAGAGACAACGAAACCCCAAGCGGAACAAAGGTGTTGATACTAAGCAGCGCTACGCTGCCTACAGTGTGGAATATATAAATCCAGTAACCCCCATGCCAGCAGAATACTTACCAAAATGAGGGAAAAGGGGGTTCAATTAACCAGGGTGCAGAGGGGGAGATTTTGACAAGGCAGAAGGAGGAGGGAGGGGATGGAAAAAGCTATATAGATGGAGGCTAGGGTTCAATTACAGAGCCCCAGTTAGCAGGTCACAATGGCCCTATGTAGTATTATATAAGGAAGGTGGCATACAGAGGAAGAAAAGGTATATACCTGGCCTGCTGGAAAATTGATATCCAATGACCGTGTAATCTACCTTCAGCCACTTGTTCTTTTATGTACGCTGAATGCATAATTTTTGGAACCTGTAGTACACTGGACTGCTGTAAAATTGATATCAAATGACCGTGTAATCTACCTCCAGCCACATACTTACTTGTTCTTTTATGTACGCTGAATGAATAATTGTTGCGGGCTCGAAGGAATTCAACACCAGTGACGACCACGTGCTATCGAATTTCAACTATTATCATTAGTTTTTTTTTCATGGCTGATTTCAGTTAGCCATGTTTTTAATCCAATTTTCTATTTTTAGTTCTTTTAAACATATATATTTGACGTGCATTTGTACTGGCCTGCAGTAAAATTTTTCTCCATTGACCGCATAATGTACCTCGAGCCACATAATTTGAATTTATTTTATGTCAGATGAATGCCTAATTTTTAAGGCCCATAATTTTTCTAGGCTCCAACAGGCCACATTTCAGAGAATTTCCCTTAACCACTTAAGGACCACAGGTTTATACCCCCCTAGTGACCATCGGCACTCCACAATTTTAACGTAGCCTTTAACGGTTTATTGCTCGGTCATGCAACTTACCACCCAAATGAATTTTACCTCCTTTTCTTCTCACTAATAGAGCTTTCATTTGGTGGTATTTTATTGCTGCTGACATTTTTACTTTTTTTGTTATTAATTTAATTTAACGAAATCTTTGAAAAAAAATGACATTTTTCACTTTCAGTTGTAATTTTTTTTAAAAAAAACAACATCTATATATAAATTTTTATCTAAATTTATTGTTTAACATGTCTTTGATAAAAAAAAGGTTTGGGGGAAAAAAATGGTTTGGGTAAAAGTTATAGCGTTTACAAACTATGGTACAAAAATGTGAATTTCCGCTTTTTGAAGCAGCTCTGACTTTCTGAGCACCTGTCATGTTTCCTGAGGTTCTACAAAAAACAGACAGTAGAAAAACCCCACAAATGACCCCATTTCGGAAAGTAGACACCCTAAGGTATTCGCTGATAGGCATAGTGAGTTCATAGAGCTTTTTATTTTTTGTCACAAGTTAGCGGATGTCACATGATGTCACACATGTGGTATCGCCGTACTCAGGAGAAGTTGGGCAATGTGTTTTGGGGTGTGTTTTTACATATACCCATGCTGGGTGAGAGAAATATCTCAAAAAAGACAACTTTTCCAATTTTTTTATATAAAGTTGGCATTTGACCAAGATATTTATCTCACCCAGCATGGGTATATGTAAAATGACACCCCAAAACACATTGCCCAACTTCTCCTGAGTACGGCGATACCACATGTGTGACACTTTTTTGCAGCCCAGATGCACAAAGGGGCCCAAATTCCTTTTAGGAGGGCATTTTTAGACATTTGAATCCCAGACTTCTTCTCATGCTTTAGGGCCCCTAAAATGCCATGGCAGTATAAATACCCCACATGTGAACCCACTTTGGAAAGAAGACACCTCAAGGTATTCAATAAGGGGCATGGTGAGTTCATAGAAATTTTATTTTTTTGGCACAAGTTAGCGGAAATTGATTATTTTTATTTTTTTCTCATTAAGTCTCCCTTTCCGCCAACTTGGGACAAAAATTTCTATCTTTTATGGACTCAATATGATCCTCAGCGAATACATTGGGGTGTCTTCTTTCCAAAATGGGGTAATTTGTCGGGTGTTTGTACTGCCCTGGCATCTGAGGGTCTCCGCAATCATTACATGTATGGCCAGCATTAGGAGTTTCTGCTATTCTCCTTATATTGAGCATACGGGTAATGAGATTTTTTTTTTTCCGTTCAGTCTCTGGGCTGAAAGAAAAAATGAACAACACAGATTTCTTCATTCGCATCGATCAATGTGGATGAAAAAAATCGCTGCCCAAAAAAAAAAAAAGGAGGGGAAAGGCGTCTTCCAGGACATAGGAGCTCCGCCCAACATCCATACCTACTTAGCTCGTATGCCCTGGCAAACCCGATTTCTCCATTCGCAACAAACGATGTGGATGAATAAATCATTGCCGGGATTTGCCAAAGCATAGAAACACCGCCACCCCCTCAGCTCATGAGCCTCGGCAAACGTATCTTTTATACTGCAGAGGAGAAATCTCGTCTTGCAGCGCCGCATACACCGACTTTTGTGTAATCTAACAGCAGCGCAATGCTTCTGTCAGAATGCACATCAGTTCTGCAGCTGCTTGATCGCTTGGTCCACCTAGAAGGTAAAAAAACAGGCAGCAACAAAATAAATTTATTAACATTAACTTTAGCTAACATTAAAGGGGTTGTCCGGGTTCAGAGCTGAACCCGGACATACCCTTATTTTCACCCCGGCAGCCCTCCTGAGCCTGGCATCGGAGCATCTCATGCTCCGATGCGCTCCCGTGCCCTGCGCTAGATCGCGCAGGGCACAGGCTCTTGTGTTTTCAATAACACACTGCCGGGCGGTAACTTCCGCCCAGCAGTGTGTTCGGTGACGTCACCGGCTCTGAGGGGCGGGCTTTAGCTCTGCCCTAGCCGTTTTACTGGCTAGGGCAGAGCCAAATCCCGCCCATCAGTGCCGGTGACGTCACCGGGCTGCCTGTCAGCCCCATAGAGAGCCCGGTATGTCACCGGAACTCAGAAAAATGCCTTTGCCCTGCGCGATTTAGCGCAGGGCAAAGGAGAGCATGTCATGCCATGTCAGGGGGGCATGTCATGCCATGTCAGGGGGGCTGCCGGGGTGAAAATGGAGGGATGTCCAGGTTCAGCTCTGAACCTGGACAACCCCTTTAACTTTTATAAACTTTTGAAACAGAACAATAACTTTTTTGCTTACCAGTGATTTTTATATTTTTTTCCCCTTTTTTATAGGACAAACCTCACCTTCCCCATGGGACAATGTGCAAAGCGCAAATCACCCAGAGATGTGGTGAAGTACATTATGCACTTTGTCCCAGGTGAAAAGAGAGGTTTGTGGCAGCTCTGTGTGAAAGGGCCCTAAGACCCCTGTGTGCCTGTCCTGTGTCACGCAATCCCTATGCTAATAGTGTACCTGAGTGTGGAACTTGCGGAAACACTACCCTATGCATAGGGCAGGCTGGTCAGGACAGTCAGGACAAAAAAAGGTGGTGTCACGCCTTATTCCACCCCTGCTACAGACACGACATATTTTTCTTGGGGAATGTTGAGTTGGGGTACCAGGATAGACAGACGGGAAGTGTCTGCCATGTAGCCGGCTCACTACATCAGGGCCTTGGGGCACGGACCCTCCTGGATACAGGATTTCCGAAATGATCTCTTCCTGGAATTTTAGGAAGGATCCTGTTCTCCCAGCCTTACTGTAGAGAACAAAACTATTATATACAGCCAATTGGATCAAATATACAGACACCTTCTTATACCAGCGTCTGGTGCGTCGGGAAACTAAATAGGGAGCCAACATCTGGTCATTGAAGTCCACCCCTCCCATGTGAAGGTTATAGTCGTGGACAGAGAGGGGTTTCACAATGACTCCAGTTGCCCTTTCAATTTGGACAGTTGTGTCTGCGTGAATGGTGGACAGAAGGTAAACGTCCCTCTTGTCCCTCCACTTCACCACGAGCAGTTCTTGTTCACACAAGGCAGCCCTCTCCCCCCGTGCAAGTCGGGTACTAACGAGCCATTGGGGGAAGCCCTGGCGACTACGTCGCGCAGTGCCACAGCATTGAATTCCGACTAGATTTAAGTGCTGAAAGAGGGCCACGCTTGAGTAAAAATTGTCCACGTATAAGTGGTACCCCTTGTGGAGTAAGGGTGACACCAAGTCCCAGACAATCTTGCCACTGCTCCCCAGGTAGTCAGGACATCCTACCAGCTCCAGTTTTGAGTCTTTTCCCTCATAGACCCTAAAATGATATGTATAGCCTGTGGCCCTTTCACAGAGCTTATACAGTTTGACCCCATACCGGGCGCGCTTGCTGGGGATGTACTGTTTTATGCCAAGGCGCCCGGTAAAATGTACTAGGGGCTCGTCTATGCAGATGTTTTGATTAGGGGTATACGCATCTGCAAATCTGGATGACAAATGGTGTATGAGGGGCCGAATTTTGTGGAGCCAATCATAAGCAGGGTGGCCTCTTGGATGACAGGTGTTATTGTCAGTGAAATGCATAAAGCACATGATGACCTCAAAACGTGCCCTGGACATTGCAGCAGAGAACATGGGCATGTAATGTATTGGGTCTTTAGACCAATATGACCGCAATACATTTTTTTTAGTTAGACCCATGCTGAGGATAAGGCCCAAAAAAATGTTAAACTCGGAAACTGTGACTGGTTTCCACCGGTAAGGCTGGGCATAGAAGCTTTCCGGATTGGCGGTAATAAACTGTGTGGCGTAGCGGTTGGTTTCTGCCACAACTAGGTCATAGAGATGCGCGGTGAAGAACAGCTCAAAAAACTGAAGGGCCGATCCTAAATGAGCCGTCTTCACGCGAACTCCAGACTGGGTGGTGAAAGGGGGCAATACGGGTGTGGCGGAAGCAGGGGAGTGCCAATTAGGATTTGCCAGCACCTCTGGGAGACTAAGGGTTCTACGGGCCTGTGAACGCGGTGGCTGCGACGGGGGAGTTATTGCACATACCACCGTACCAGCTGGAACTGCCCTTCTGGTGCTCGCCACTTCACCAGGGAATACGGCAGTGCTGGTAGAAGGTCCAGGATGTGCTACGCTGCTGGTGTATGCCGCACCATAAACAAGATCAGCGCTAGCACCACTCTGCTGCAAATGAGGCTCATCATGCGGGGTATGCAGAACCCTGACATGGGATCGGGTACGCCTGACCGTAGCAGGGACCTCTACCTCGTCATCTTCGCTAGCGGTTAGAGTGCCACTGCTGTCTACAGGTTCATATTCTGAACCACTGGATTCAGTGGGTGAGGCGTCCCCATCGCTTTCATCCATCACGGCCAGAATCCTGTAGGCCTTTTCAGCGGAATACCCCTTATTTGACATTTTGGGTTAACTAAATTTAGGGGGTATTCCTCTGAGACTACCCAGGAAAAAGAGCAAACCTACCTAGTAAAAATGAGTGCTTGCGAAGTAAAGCTGCGATTGCTAATAAAGATCCAAAAAGCTCAAAAGTGATCTTTATAGCGGCGCAGCGATTTTACAGTGATTTCACAGTGATCAGAAAAAAAAAAAATCTGTCACTGCGGTGGGGCGGACTGAACGTAAGTGTGCGCACAAGATCAGGCCTGATCAGGCGAACACTGCGTTTTGTAGAGCCTAAGATGACCCTAATGTACTTATATAGATCTGAATGTGATCAGTCTTGATCACTTACAGATACTATATAGTACTAGTGCTGATTAGCGACAGCGATGACGCTAATCAGCGACTAATCAGTGACTGCGGTGCGGTGGGCTGGGCACTAAACTACCTAGCAGTAGCTAACTACCTGGCAGGGATGAGGGACCCTTACAGGGGGGTGATCAATGACAGGGGGGGTGGACAAGGGGGTGATCAGGGAGTCTAATATGGGTGATCAGGTGCTAAATAAGGGGTTAATAAATGACAGGGTAATGTCTAATGTGTAGTGTGGTGATTTGGTGATACTTACAGAGCTGCCTGTGTCCTCTGGGGGTCGATCCAAGCAAAAGGGACCACCAGAGGAGCAGGAAGCAGGTATATCAGACTCTATTTTCAAAATAGCGTCTGACATACCGATTTCATTGGTCATTTCAAAAATCCACAGCCTGCCAGCCAATGATCGCAGCCGGCAGGCTGCAGATGACGCCGATCGGCGTTAGTATGACCTGGCAGCGCCGCAGCAATCACACCTTTCGGCGTTAGCGAGACGGGAGGTGGTCAAAGAAATGTCCCCTGATTAAGATACATATTTTTTGTTGGAATTTTTGTCATTGATCCTCTCCTAGTATGTTACTGTCCATGTTGTGGGACTATTTGTACACTTCTACTAAGTATTAGGTGGCTGCAAATATGAGCTGAAGGTTTTTCAGGTTCGCCTGCCATTAATGTGAATGGGGCCCGCCGCAAACTTGCGGTTCGTGAACATTTGATCACGTTTGAGCGATTGCGTTCTCGAACCGTCCCGGCCAATGTTTGTCCATCACTACTCACAACCTTCTGTATTAGAGGCAAGGCACTTAACCACTCAGCTATAATAGCTGCATAGCCAGTTACTTAACCTGTTGGGGACACAGGGCGTACAGGTACGCCCTGATGTACCGGTACTTAAGGACACAGGGCGTACCCTCTCCGATCACCACCGAGCTAAATCAACCAGGAGAGAGAGGAGCAGCTTCGTCCAGCTCCAGAGCCCAGTGAGCCCAGCACCCCCACTGAGCCACCATAGTGCCATCTGGCACTAAAAAGGTACATAGGGACAGGTTAGGGACAGATTAGGGACAGCTTAGATAGCTAGGGATAGTCAGGGAAAGTTTAGGGGAAAAAAAGTTTTTTTTTGCATCACCCTCATCGGGTGTCGGGAGTCCACAGCACAGCTGTGTGACCCTAGACCCCCCCAGGGGTGCTGCAGCTTGACCACCTGCCCCCCCCACACACATTTTTTTAGGTGCAAGCATTGTTTTTTTTTGTGTGTACGCTGACTGTGGCCGACACTCACAGCGTCCGGCCACTGTAAGCGTATCGCCCACCCCACCGCTGATCAGCTTCGGAACGCTGATCAGTGAGTTTTCACATCTTTCTGGCTTGTTTTTATTTAGTTTTTTTTTCTTTTCTGTTAGGTTTAGGGATAAGTATGCGAACACCCGTGCCTCCACACACACGCACACTAAATAAAGTTTTCCGCACACACACACTCCTCTATGGCCCGCCTGACGTTCTCGGTCGAGGAGGCATACGCCCTGCTTGCCTCCTACTCCGAGAGCCCCAATGAGGATGAGTATGACCGCACTTTCCTTTTGTCACCCGCGTCCTCCTCCTCATCTAACGATGATGATGAGTCCCCAAGGCGGCGGAGACGTCGCCAGGCGGAGCAAGGGAACCGCCATGCCAGGGACCCTGTGGCCCACACTAGTACAAGCAGCTCTGGGGCTCGTACTAGTTTTCCGGCCCACCAGATAAGTCCACCTGAGCCCTCTGCCGGTGAACTTGTCTGGTGTACCCCAGAGGATTTTGAGCCCGTGATTCCTGATTTTGTTGGACAATCAGGAATCCAGATTCCCACAGTGGGCTTCACTGAATATGACTATATTTTAGTTTTTTTTTTCACTGACCACTTTGTGAATCTGATGGTGGAGCAAACTAGCTTGTTCGCCCAACAGTCTATTGATCAACACCCGGGCTCCTTTTTGGCTAGGTTTGGTGGCTGGACTCCGGTCAGTGCAGCCGAGATGAGAACATTTTGGGCCTCGTGCTGCACATGGGCCTAGTCAAAAAACCCAGTGTCAGGCTGTACTGAAGTGGGGACGTCCTCTACCAGACCTCACTTTACAGTAAGGCCATGACACGCTCACGTTTTGAGGCCATTCGGAAATGCCTGCATTATGCAGGGACCGTGCAGAAAAATCAACGCGGTCTCCCTACCCACCCATTCTAGGTACCTATCCCCAGGGGTGAGACCTGTGCCCTTACCAGTGGAAACCTGTTGCTGGTCAGATATAAGGACAAGAGGGATGTCCTTGTACTGTCCACAATTCACGGTAACGGCATCACCCGTCCCTGTGCGAGGTACAGCTGCAACGGTACTCAAGCCCAATTGTATCGTCGACTACAATCAGGATATGGGAGGAGTTGATCTCTCTGATCAAGTCCTCAAGCCATATAACGCCAATGCGCAAAACCCGGGCATGGTACAAAAAAGTTGCGGTCTGCTTGGTACAGGTTGCCTTGTACAACTCTTTTGTGCTGTCCCGAAGCGCTGGCAACACATGGAAATCCCTCCAGTTCTATGAGGCAGTCCTCAAGGCCCTGATCTTTTCTGACCGGGAAAGAGCAGGCCGGAGTACCTCGGGAACTGGAGGCGCCCGTATCTTCCCTGGCCAACACTTTCCAGGTATGGTCCCCCATACTGGAAAGAAGGGATGTCCCAAAAAAAGTGCAGAGACAGGAGGGGGATACGGAAGGACACCACCACTCAGGGTGACATGTGCTCCGATCATCCGGACCTCTGCATTGACGGTTGCTTCAGGGAGTACCACACTTCCATGGAGTACTAAATTTATAATCCCCTTCCCCAATTTTAATTCCATTTAGCCACTTATAAGGAAAAATATGTACGCAGTTCACTGTTGCAGTTATTTGTGGTAAAACCGTTTAGTGGCCTATTTCAGTACAGAAGGAAAAATATATACGCACTTCAGTGTTGCAGTTATTTGTGGTAAAAGCGTTTAGTGGCCTATTGCAGTACAGAAAGAAAAATATATATATACGCATTTCACTTCTGCAGTTATAAATGGTGAAAGCGTTTTGTGGCTTAATTCAGTACAGAAAGAAAAAAATATATATACGCATTTCACTTCTGCAGTTATATGTGTTGAAAGCGTTTATTGGCCTATTTCAGTACAGAAAGAAAAAATATATTCTCAGTTCACTTCTGTAGTTATATGTGTTGAAAGCATTTAGTGGCCTATTTCAGTACAAAAAGAAAAATATATACACACTTCACTGTTGCAGTTATTTGTGGTGAAATTGTTTAGTGGCCTATTTCAGTACAGAAAAAAATATATTCTCAGTTAACATCTGCAGTTATATGTGGTGAAAGCATTTAGTGGCCTATTTCAGTACAGAAAGAAAAATATATAATCACTTCACTGTTGCACTTATTTGTGGTGAAAGTGTTTAGTGGCATTTATCAGTACATAAATAAAAATATATTCCCAGTTTGCTTCTACAGTTAAATGTGTTGAAAGCGTTTAGTGGCCTCTATAAGTAAAGAAAGAAAAATATATTCTCAGTTCACTATTGCAGTTATATGTGTGTAACGCCCCAACGGGTGTAGACCCGCTGTGCCACTTACCGTTTTGGCTTTGGGCCAAACTTGGGAGCGGAATCTAAGTGTTCTGTTCCCCTGGTTTTCACCCTTTATCCCGCTCCAAGATGCGGAAGCTGGTCTTAGCTGCAGGGGAGACACCAGGTCGCTACCGCAAGAGTGATCCCGGTTAAGTGGCAGCTGGCCGAGCAGACCAGAACGCCCCAGTGCAAGCACTGGGGATACAGCCAGGTGGAGCAAGCTGTCACTTGATGGAAGGAGTGCAGCAGTAGAGTTAGATGAAGCAAAGCTGAGTTAGTGATTTAGCAGAGCTGGAGCTGTTAGAACAGCAGAGCTGAATATCTCAGGTGCAGCAGGTGTAATGAGCTGAACAGCAGACAGAGGCGTGGTCGACAATCCGAATCATACACTTGAGAGCAGCGAGGTACTGGAGGATCAGCTAGTGAGGAGGTCAGGATACAGGTTAAGGTCGGAAGCAGGAAAACACAGGAACAGGAAGCTGGAACCTCCGCTGTAGAAAACTACAATATAGCTCAGGCATCACAGGAAGGGGGAAGCACCCTTATAAAGGTGGTGCCTGGCCTGGATTAGAGAGAAGGCAGAATCAGGGGCTTGAACGAACTCCTAAAGATACAGGACGTGTGCGGCTCCTACAAGGTACAACTGAAGCTGTCGCTGCCCGCAGGAAAGCAGGTCCAGAGCCTGCAGCGGAGAAGAGGAGCCTTGTGTGCAGTTCGACTGAGGTACATAGCAGGATATGCTGAACGCTGGCGGCTGCCAGCTGCCATAGTTACAATGTGTTGAAAGCATTTAGTGGCCTTTTACAGTACAGAAAGAAAAATATATTCTCAGTTCACTTCTTCATTTATATCTGTTGAAAGCATTTAGTAGCCTATTTCAGTACAGAAAAAAATATACAGTTATTTTTTTTTGCCTTCCTCTGGATCAACTTGCAGGATAACAGGCCGAACTGGATGGACAAATGTCTTTTTTCGGCCTTATGTACTATGTTCCTATGTTCCTATGTTACTATGTATATACGCACTTCACTGTTGCAGTTATTTGTGGCGAAAGCATTTAGTGGCCTATTTCATTACAAAAAGAAAAATATATTCTCAGTTCACTTCTGCAGTTATATGTGTTGAAAGCATTTAGTGGCCTATTTCAGAACAGAAATAAAAATGTATGCACACTTCACTGTTGCAGTAATTTGTGTCAAAAGCGTTTAGTTGCCTATTTCAGTACAAAAAGAAAAATATGTACATACTTCTCTGTTGCAGTTATTTGTGGCGAAACAGTTTAGTGGCCTATTTCAGTACGAAAAGAAAAATTTATATGCAAATCACTGTTGCAGTTATTTGTGGCGAAAGCATTTAGTGACCTATTTTAGTACAGAAAGAAAATATATATGCACTTTACTGTTGCAGTTATTTGTGGCAAAAGCATTTAGTGGCCTATTTCATTACAAAACGAAAAATATATTCTCAGTTCACTTCTGCAGTTATATGTGTTGAAATCATTTAGTGGCCTATTTCAGTACAAGAAGAAAAATGTATGCACACTTCACTGTTGTAGTTATTTGTGGCAAAAGCGTTTAGTAGCCTTTTTCAGTACAAAAACAAATATATATACACACTTCACTGTTGCAGTTATTTGTGGCAAAACTGTTAAGTGGCCTATTTTAGTACAGAAAGAAAAATATATACGCACTTAAATGTTGCAGTTATTTGTGGTGAAAGCGTTCAGTGGCCTATTTCTGTATAGAAGTAAAAAGATATTCTCAGTTCACTTCTGCTGTTATATGTGTTGAAAGCGTTAAGTGGCCTATTTCAGTACAAAAAGAAAAATATATACACATTTAACTGTTGCAGTTATTTGTGGTGAAAGCATTTAGTGGCCTATTTCATTACAAAAAGAAAAATATATTCTCAATTCACTTCTGCAGTTATATGTGTTAAAAGCATTTAGTGGGGGGGGGGGGGCAGAGCTTGACCTTGGAGCTGAATGGCTGCTTGTTCCTGAGCTCCTCTCCCTGGCAGCTATTATAGCCCCTTTTATTAGCTATTTACTCGGTGCCAATGGGGAAACCAGGCAAGGATTGTTACTCTGAGACACCAGAGCCGACAGGGGCCCGTTCCAGGCAACCCGAGATGGATAAATTCCTTAAGAAACAGTCCAGGACTCCTGCTGCTGAAGTCTCCAAGAGGGCGCGGCAGCTCTCTGAAGCAGAGGAAGGCTCTGAGGCAGGAAGCACTTCTGATGTTTCTGATTGCAGACCACTGCGAAAGAGCTCCTCACTCTCCAAAGCAGATCTCAGGGACATTCTGGAATCTGCTCTTGCACCTCTTAAAAAGGACTTGGAGGAGATAAAAGGAGACCTGCGGCAGATTGGGAATCGTGTGGAGTCCCTGGAGCTAGCACAGGAAGCCATCCTGGTGCATGAGGGTAAGACCAGCGCAGCCCTGCAATCCCACAGAGACTTGCTGAACGACGCGCTGATGCGCATAGACGATCAGGAGAACTGGAGCCTGCGGCTAAATATTCACATCTGCGGCCTACCCGAAAATATTGCGAATGACGCGCTTCATTCAGACGCATGCAAAATTTTCTCCTCCCTGCTGGGAGCTGAGAGAGCAGCTCCGATTGTGATCGAGCGCATCCACAGGGCCTTAAGGCCCAAGCCAAAACCTGGTGAGCCGCCGCGGGATGTAGTATGCGGCATCCTAAGCTATGTGGACACTGCTGCACTACTCAAGGCGGGAAGGGAGGCCGACCGCATCATGTACGGTGAGACCCCAATCCTTTTCTTCCATGACCTGGCCCCCTCCACCTTAGCCAAGAGGCGCATCGTGAAGCCGCTCCTAGAGGCCCTTAAAGCCACAGCTACGCCATTCTGATGGCTCTATCCCTTCGGTCTGGCCATCTTGAAAAACGGGAGGCAGTATACGGTGCGGACCCCGGGTGACCTGAAAGCTATTTGGGGCCCTCTGGGATTGAACCCATCACAGTTCCCTCGTGGATGCCGGCTGATCAAGGGGATCCCCTGACTTCCCCTCCGGGTATAGATTCGTGGCAGCAAGTTTCACCTTCCAGAGCTGGGAAACAAGGAAAAGGCCGGTCGCAGGCACCTGTTACCTGACTTTGTTCCGGGATGCGCTGAAGGCGCTTTTGTTCACTCTTCACTGAGTTCAATGTTCTGTGACTTTGCTGGGTCCCAAGACGTAGGAACTCTGTCTGGCTCTGTCTGAGCTGAATTTTCATCGTTTGTCCATTGGTTTTGGACTTATTTTAGGTCTTCACCCACTGCCCCATTCTCATGGGTTTTGGGCCTGACCCTATACTTTACTACCTTGCCTGCATGAGATGCAGGTTACGAGCTGTGCACTAGAGCACTGACTGCACTGTTAGTTATGCAGGGGTTATATGTCTGTTGTCAGTTATGTTACAGATTATGTCCTCTCCCTCACCCCCTTCCTTTCCACCCCCGGTGGCCCCACAGGAGCCCCCCTCTGACAGATCCCGGCTGTTTGCCGCTATGAAAAAGGATCTCCATTGTGTCAGATGCTGGGTGGGGTCACGTGCTCCCTGTCCACGGGGAGACATTCTTTGTTATTTGGGTTGTGTTACTGTCTCATTTGTTATGTCTTTTATTTTTATTTTGACTTTCCTTGTACCCTCCTTCTCCTTACTCCGTCCGTGGCTTTCTAGACTGGATGTCCTCTTGCTCTGGGCCGACAGGCCTCCTCTGTCTTTACTATGGCCTCTGTTGTAGTTGCCTCACTGAATGCCAAGGGTGTAAACGAGCCATGTAAGCGGTCTCAGGTGCTCTCTTTGTTACTGAAAGATGAGGCCTCCGTTGTATTCCTCCAAGAAACTCATTTTAAATCAGGGAAGATCCCGAAATTGTCCCAAAACGCATTCCCACAATGGTTTCATAGCTCTTTTGCCTCGGCTAGCAGGGGTGTCAGCGTGGCCGTCCACAAGTGCCTACCCTTCAAACACTCCGCTGTCCTTGCGGAAACCGATGGTCGCTTCTTATTTGTTAAGGGGTACATCGCTGATGCACCTGTTACCCTATATAATTTATATGCCCCTAATAGGGGTCAGATCCCCTGGCTCGTTCGGACTCTTGAGAAATTACAGGCTTTTAGTGAGGGCATGCTTATATTAGGAGGTGACTTTAATGTTAGAGGTCTGAGTTGTCCCACAAACTTCTGCGACGTCTGAAGACTGCGCTGAAGAAGTTGCGGGTTATTGACGTGTGGCGCACTATGCATCCCTCTGGTAGGGATTATACGTTTTATTCAAACGCTAAAAAATCATTCCATAGGTTGGACTACTTGTTTTTATCCTCCCCCAATATTTCTCAGGTGGTAGACGCGAGGATTGGGAACATTACGCTTTCTGATCATGCCCCAGTATTTCTCCGAGTGTCTATGACAGCTCTTCCTAAACGTGAGAGAATATGGCGTCTTAATGACACATTGATCTCCGACCCTACCAATGCAGCTAGAATCTCCCGGATTATGTCTGAATTCTTCTCTCTTAATGCAGTGGGTGACCCTCCTCCCTCCCCTTCCATCTTGTGGGAGACTCATAAGGCGGTGGTTAGAGGAGAATTAATTTCCCTGGGCTCGCATGTTAAAAAGTTGCGCTCCAAGGCTGTAGATGACCTGCTGTCCCGCATAGCGAGTCTTGAACTGACTCATAAGCAAACCCAGGCTCGGGCTGTGGCTGCTGATTTAGCGGAGGCCAGGACGGGATTGAAAAACTTGCTCAACGCCAAATCAGCTAAACTTATATTCCGCTCCAGGTTTAAAGCTTATGCTCATGGGAACAAAGGGAATAAACTGATGTCTGCCATGGCTAAGCAACGCCACGTGGATTCATTTATCCCTGCTATTCTAGATGTGAAGGGCAATAAGCACAAGTTGACTCACGATATAGCGAAAGCGTTTAGTGCTTTTTATGCGGATCTATATAACCTCCCCACTCCAGACCGTCCTGGTTCAGCCTCTATTGAGCAAGCCACAGATGAGTTCCTGTCCACTCTGAAGCTGCCCTCTATTAGTCCCCTACAAGCTTCCCAACTAGTCGCCCCTGTATCAAGAGAGGAAATTGGCAAGGTCCTTTCCTCCATTCCTTCAGGTAAAAGTCCTGGCCCGGATGGACTCCCTATATCGTATTACAAGACCTTCAAAGACGTTTTGACTCCTCATTTTCAGGCACTCTGTAATTTCCTCCTGTCTGGAGGCTCTCTACCCCCCCAAACGTTAGAGGCCCACATAACTATAATCCATAAAGAAAACAAAGACCCCCTCCACTGTGGCAGTTATCGCCCGATTTCACCGCTAAATGCGGATGTCAAGTGGTGGGCCAAGATACTGGCGCAGCGAACACAGCTGATCCTGCCGAATCTTATTGATAGCGAGCAAGTGGGGTTTGTTCGTGGCAGACAGGGCTGTGAAAACACGATACGTTTGCTCCATCTTATGGATTAGGCTAGAAGCTCCTCCACGCCTCTGGCTTTGGTGAGCACGGACGCGGAGAAGGCCTTCAACAGGGTCGGTTGGAATTATATGTCACGGGTCCTGTCGAGGTTTGGTTTCCCAGATTCGTTTATATATGCGATCTTCACTCTGTACTCAGCCCCGTCTGCGAACCTCAAAATAAATGGTACGCTTTCTCCCTCCTTTTCCATATCCAATGGGACAAGGCAGGGGTGTCCCCTCTCCCCATCTCTGTTTGTCATAGTGATGGAGACTCTGCTGTGTAAGATCCGTCAGGATCCTGCGGTTAGGGGCTTGACCATTGATTCTCGGACTCACTTGACAGCCGCATTTGCAGATGATCTACTTATCATGACCTCCAATCCCGAAACATCCTTCCCTAGGCTACTGTCTCTTTTTGAGGAGTTTGGCTATGTGTCAAACTTTAAAATCAACTATAGCAAGTCAATGGCCCTTAATGTTACATGTCCAGAGTCGGTTAAAGAGGCCCTTCAGAATAATACCCCTTTCACTGGGCTACAAAAGACATAGTATTTTTGGGAGTGCACGTCCCGGCTCAGGAGAAGGACTTATTTGCTCTGAATTATGCCCCCTTATTGTCCTCAGTTAGGAAGCAGCTGCACTCTATTAAACTGCCGTTTATTTCCTGGTGTGGCAAGCTGAACTACCTTAAGACCTTTATAGCTCCTAAATTTTTGTACCTTCTGCAGGTGTTGCCTATCTGGCTGCCGCACTAATTTTTTGTAGACATCCGCAGAGTTTTCTCCCTCTTTTTGTGGGGAAGTAAACCCTCCAGAATTGCTTATTCGGTGCTGACCAGAGAGAGGAGGTTTGGCGGCTTTGGTCTGCCCGACATGCGTTCCTACTATGTGGCCTTTCAACTATTTAGAGGGCTATCCCTCCTCAATAGCACTTATAGTGCTCCATATGTGTGTCTTGAGCGCTCCCTGCTCTCCACTAGAATGAAGCGGATTCTCTGGGGGTTGTCCCCTTGTTCTCTGGGTAGTTCCTCTTTGCCACTCCTATGGAAGGGTATGTTTGTTGAGTGGGCCAAGCAGTTTAAGGATAGAACACTTGAGTTTCCCATACCGGGTACTCCGCTTTCCTCTTTACAGTTTTATGTCCATCCGGAAGCCGAGAAGCCCTCAGGTATCTGGCCTCTTTTGGCCGAGATCCCTTTAAGTGAGATTAGGTCCCCGGATGGGTCCCTGGATTGGTCCATGGTCTTGAATGACCCTAAAGTCAAAAAAGCTTCCTTCCTACAGAGTTTTGCCCTGCAGAAGGAGATTAAGATGATTAAGCTACCACCCCCACCACTTCTTTAACCCCCTCTTGGCTGTCTAAGAGACTATCAGATGCCCGTAGGATCCCTAAACCACTGTCTACCATATATAAGGAGTTACTTTCGGCTTCCCCCCTTGAGCTACATTTCCTTTCTTCATGGGAAAGGGAATTGTCCATCCACCTTACAGACCCGGAAAGGGCTTTTGTCCTTACACACTCTCACGGCTTTAGCCACTGTATTAAGGTACAAGAAAACTCGTATAAGCTGCTTACGAGATGGTACAAGTCCCTGGAGTTCTTGCATAGGCTTAATGCAGATTTCCCAAGTGAGTGCTGGAGGTATAGAAAAGACGTAGGCTCTCTATCATACATTTGGTGGCACTGTGAAAAGATTAAAGCGTTCTGTACTAGTATAGAAGCTCTGATAAATGAGGTGTGTGCTAAGTGGGTTAAGCTGGATCCTAAGCTGATTCTGCTTTGTTGCCCTAATGACTCGCTTTCCCCCTGTAGATCTGATCTTCCTACTATGCTCATCACGGCGACGAGACTGCTCATCCCGCTGCTTTGGAAGGATACTGAACCTCCCACTGTTTCGATGTGGAGGGATAAGGTGGATCAGATCTACAGGTTTGAAGAGCTGGCCCACTGGGAATCTTGCACGCGTTCCCGCTTTCTGAAAATCTGGTCACCCTGGAAGACATAAAGGAAGTTCCCCTGACGGAGTTGGGGCAAACTTCCCTACCCCCTCCCCTTTCCCTTCCTTTCCCTCTCTTTTCCTCTTATTTGTGTTATATTTGATTTTTATTGTCCGTCACATTTGATGTATCATTTTGTACAACATGTGTTGCACTGACATGCATTTGTGGTCACTTCCATGACCGATCTGTGACTATGCCTTACCAGTGATGCTACGATGGTTTGTGATCGATTGATATGCCTTGCTCTTTGAATAAAAATAAATTTGGTTAAAAGCATTTAGTGGCCTATTTCAGTACATAATGAAAAATATATACACACTTTACTTTTGCAGTTATTTGTGGTGAAAGAGTTTAGTGGCCTATTTCAGTACAAAAAGAAAAGTATATTCGCAGTTCACTTCTGCAGTAATATGTATTGAAAGCTTTTAGTGGAGTACATTATTACAAAAAGAAAAATATATTCTCAGTTCACTTCTGCAGTTATATGTGGTGAAAGCGTTTTGTGGCCTATTTCAGTACAGAAAGAAACATATATACGCACTTCACTTCTTCAGTTATAGGTGGTGAAAGCGTTTTGTGGCCTATTTCAGTACAGAAAGAAATATATATTCTCAATTCACTTCTGCAGTTATATGTGATAAAAGCGTTTAGTGGCCTATTTCAGTACAGAAAGAAAAATATATATGCACTTCACTGCTGCAGTTATTTGTGGCAAAAGCATTTAGTAGCCTATTTCATTACAAAAAGAAAAACATATTCTCAGTTTACTTCTGCAGTTATTTGTGGTTAAAGCGTTTAGTGGCCTATTTCAGTACAAAAAGAAAAATGTATACGCTATTCACTGTTGCAGTTATTTCTGGTGAAAGCATTTAGTGGCCTATTTTAGTACAGAGAAAAATATATATACGCACTTCACTGTTGCAGTAATTAGTGTTGAAAGCGTTTAGTGGCCTATTTCAGTACAAAAAGAAAAATATATTCTCAGTTCACTTCTGCAGTGATATGTGTTGAAAGCGATTAGTGGCCTTTTTCAATACCAATAGAAAAATATATATACGCACTTCACTTCTTCGTTAAAAGTAGGGATGAGCGAACTCAAACTGTATAGTTCGGGTTTGTACCGAATTTTGGGGTGTCCGTGACACGGACCCGAACCCGGACATTTTCGTAAAAGTCCGGGTTCGGGTTCGGTGTTCGTCGCTTTCTTGGCGCGTTTGTGACGCTTTCTTGGCGCTTTTTGAAAGGCTGCAAAGCAGCCAATCAACAAGCGTCATACTACTTGCCCCAAGAGGCTGTCACAGCCATGCCTACTATTGGCATGGCTGTGATTGGCCAGAGCACCATGTGACCCAGCCTCTATTTAAGCTGGAGTCACATAGCGCCGCCCATCACTCTGCTCTGATTAGCGTAGGGAGAGGTTGCGGCTGCGACAGTAGGGCGAGATTAGGCAGATTAACTTCTCCAAAGGACTTGATTAATCGATCGATCTGCAGCTGTGCATCATTGAGAGCTCAATGTTTTTAGGCTGCCCAGACCGTTTGTCAGTCACTTTTTTCTGGGGTGATCGGCGGCCATTTTGTGTCTTGTGGTGCGCCAGCACAAGCTGCGACCAAGTGCATTTAACCCTCAATGGTGTGGTTGTTTTTGGCTAAAGCCTACATCAGGGTGAAGCTGTCACACCAAGTGCATTTAACCAGCAATAGTCTGTTTATTTTTTGGCCATATACTACATCAGGGGCAAGCTGCGCCTGTCACCAAGTGCATTTAACCCTCAATGGTGTGGTTGTTTTTTGGCTAAAGCCTACATCAGGGTGAAGCTGTCACACCAAGTGCATTTAACCAGCAATAGTCTGTTTATTTTTTGGCCATATACTACATCAGGGGCAAGCTGCGCCCGTCACCAAGTGCATTTAACCCTCAATGGTGTGGTAGTTTTTTGGCTAAAGCGTACATCAGGGTGAAGCTGTCACACCAAGTGCATTTAACCAGCAATAGTCTGTTAATTGTTTGGCCATATACTAAATCAGGGGCAAGCTGCGCCCGTCACCAAGTGCATTTAACCAGCAATAGTCTGTTCATTTTTTGGCCATATACTACATCAGGGGCAAGCTGCGCCCGTCACCAAGTGCATTTAACCCTCAGTAGTGTGGTTGGTCAAGCTGTCACACCAAGTGCATTTAACCAGCAATAGTGTGGTTATTTTTTGGCCATATCCCAGTCTAATTCTGTCACTAAATCCATACCGGTCACCCAGCGCCTAAATACTAGGCCTCAAATTTATATCCCGCTACATCTGTCGTTACCGCTGTACTGTTGTGGCTGGGCAAGTTATTTAGTGTCCGTCAAAGCACATTTTTTGTTCAGGGTTGAAATACAATTCCCAATTTAGCAATTTCATAATTTAGTGGTTTCTGCTATATCAGAGCTATTTGAAATCTATCCCTAAAAGGGTATATAATATTCAAGGTGCACATAGGGTCATTCAGAATAACTTCACACACACGCTACTGTGCATTTCAAAGTCTAATTCTGTCACTAAATCCATACCGGTCACCCAGCGCCTAAATACTAGGCCTCAAATTTATATCCCGCTAAATCTGTCGTTACCGCTGTCCTGTTGTGGATGGGCAAGTTATTTAGTGTCCGTCAAAGCACATTTTTTGTTCTGGGTTGAAATACATTTCCCAATTTAGCAATTTCATAATTTAGTGGTTTCTGCTATATCAGAGCTATTTGAAATCTATCCCTAAAAGGGTATATAATATTCAAGGTGCACATAGGGTCATTCAGAATAACTTCACACACACGCTACTGTGCATTTCCAAGTCTAATTCTGTTAGTAAATCCATACCGGTCACCCAGCGCCTAAAAACTAGGCCTCAAATTTATATCCCGCTAAATCTGTCGTTACCGCTGTACTGTTGTGGCTGGGCAAGTTATTTAGTGTCCGTTAAAGCACATTTTTTGTTCAGGGTTGAAATACAATTCCCAATTTAGCAATTTCATAATTTAGTGGTTTCTGCTATATCAGAGCTATTTGAAATCTATCCCTAAAAGGGTATATAATATTCAAGGTGCACATAGGGTCATTCAGAATAACTTCACACACACGCTACTGTGCATTTCCAAGTCTAATTCTGTCACTAAATCCATACCGGTCACCCAGCGCCTAAATACTAGGCCTCAAATTTATATCCCGCTGAATTTGAATACAATACATTGGGCCAAATAATATTTTTGTTGTTGTGGTGAACCATAACAATGAGGAAAACATCTAGTAAGGGACGCGGACGTGGACATGGTCGTGGTGGTGTTAGTGGACCCTCTGGTGCTGGGAGAGGACGTGGCCGTTCTGCCACATCCACACGTCCTAGTGTACCAACTACCTCAGGTCCCAGTAGCCGCCAGAATTTACAGCAATATATGGTGGGGCCCAATGCCGTTCTAAGGATGGTAAGGCCTGAGCAGGTACAGGCATTAGTCAATTGGGTGGCCGACAGTGGATCCAGCACGTTCACATTATCTCCCACCCAGTCTTCTGCAGGAAGCGCACAGATGGCGCCTGAAAACCAACCCCATCAGTCTGTCACATCACCCCCATGCATACCAGGGAAACTGTCTCAGCCTCAAGTTATGCAGCAGTCTCTTATGCTGTTTGAAGACTCCGCTGGCAGGGTTTCCCAAGGGCATCCACCTAGCCCTTCCCCAGCGGTGGAAGACATAGACTGCACTGACGCACAACCACTTATGTTTCCTGATGATGAGGACATGGGAATACCACCTCAGCATGTCTCTGATGATGACGACACACAGGTGCCAACTGCTGCGTCTTTCTGCAGTGTGCAGACAGAACAGGAGGTCAGGGATCAAGACTGGGTGGAAGACGATGCAGGGGACGATGAGGTCCTAGACCCCACATGGAATGAAGGTCGTGCCACTGACTTTCACAGTTCGGAGGAAGAGGCAGTGGTGAGACCGAACCAACAGCGTAGCAAAAGAGGGAGCAGTGTGCAAAAGCAGTACACCCCCCACCAAGAGACTCCGCCTGCTACTGACCGCCGCTATCTGGGACCGAGCACCCCAAAGGCAGCTTCAAGGAGTTCCCTGGCATGGCACTTCTTCAAACAATGTGCTGACGACAAGACCCAAGTGGTTTGCACGCTGTGCCATCAGAGCCTGAAGCGAGGCATTAACGTTCTGAACCTGAGCACAACCTGCATGACCAGGCACCTGCATGCAAAGCATGAACTGCAGTGGAGTAAACACCTTAAAACCAAGGAAGTCACTCAGGCTCCCCCTGCTACCTCTTCTGCTGCTAATTTTTATTTTAATTCATTTCCCTATCCACATTTGTTTGCAGGGGATTTACCTACATGTTGCTGCCTTTTGCAGCCCTCTAGCCCTTTCCTGGGCTGTTTTACAGCCGTTTTAGTGCCGAAAAGTTCTCGTCCCCATTGACTTCAATGGGGTTCGGGACGAAGTTCGGATCGGGTTCGGATCCCGAACCCGAACATTTTCGGGAAGTTCGGCCGTACTTCTCGAACCCGAACATCCAGGTGTTCGCTCATCTCTAGTTAAAAGCATTTAGTGGAGTATTTCATTATAAAAAGTATATTCTCAGTTCACTTTTGCAGTTATATGTGGTGAAAGTGTTTAGTGATGTATTTCAGTACAAAAAGAAAAATATTTGCCCAGTTCACTGTTGCATTTATTTGCGGTAAAAGCGTTTAGTGACGTATTTCAGTACTAAAAGAAAAAGTACTGAAGGACTGGAATATTTTGCTGACGTATGTATTGTTCGCTGTACGAGAAGTGCCCCAGGTGTCCACTGGGTTCTCTCCCTTTGAACTATTGTACGGGAGACATCCGCAGGGTTGCTAGAAGTTGCTAAAGAAGCATGGGAGCAACAGCCCACCCCACATAAGAGTGTCATCGAACATATAGAAAAAATGCAAGAAAGGTTGGGGACAGTTCTGTCGGTTGTCTGGAAACATATGGAGGCAGCACAACTGGCCCAGAGCCAGGTATACAACCGGGCAGCCCAGGTACAGACATCTAACGCGGGCGACCGGGAACTGGTACTTGTACCCACGGTCGACAGTAAGTTCCTTGCAAGATGTCAAGGACCCTACGAGGTGATAGAGAAAGTGGGGACAGTAAACCACAAGGTATACCAGCCAGGTCGGCAAAAACACGAGCAGATTTACCATGTTAATTTACTAAAGCCCTGGAAAGATAGGGAAAGTCTGTTTGGGGACAGCTCACGCTCTGTCTTGTCTGCGGGGAAGGTTTCGTTGCCACCGGCAAGCCTCCGACAAGATGGCCTGTCTACTAAACAGGTTCAGGAGGCCAGGGAGTTTGTGAGTCGGAATAGGGATGTATTCCTGGACGTATCTCCGTAGTCCGGCATGACATTGTCCCTGAGCCCCAGGTCAAAGTTCGCTCAAAGCCATATCGGGTGCCATCTCTGAGGAAGTCAAGTCGATGCTGCGACTAGGGGTCATTGAAAAGTTCCGGAGTGAGTGGGCTAGTCCAATAGTCCTTATACTAAAGCCAGATGGAACGTTATGGTTCTGTAACGACTTGCGGAAGCTCAATGAGATATCAAAGTTTGATGCCTACCCCATGCCTCGGGTCGATGAGTTGATAGAGCGATTAGGGCAAGCTCCATACTTTTCAGTCTTGGACCTTAAAAAATGGTACTGGCAGGTGCCCTTAGCGAAGGCTGCAAATTAGAAAACTGTCTTTGTCACCCCCGAAGGGCTGTATCAATATAAGGTGTTACCTTTTGGCTTACATGGCGCTCCAGCCACATTCCAGCGGTTAATGGATATCATCCTCCGGCCCCATCGTCAGTATGCTACTGCCTACCTTAATGATATAGTGGTATTTAGTACAGACTGGGAGAGTCACTTACCAAAGGTGCAAGCGGTGGTAGATTCTCTCCGGAAAGCGGGATTGACCGCCAACCCAAAAAAATGTACTAAAGGGTTGGAAGAAGCTCGGTACCTGGGGTATGTAATTGGACAGGGAGTCATCAAACCCCAGGTAAGTAAAATAGAAGCCATACAGAACTGGCCTCGGCCCCTTACGATCAGGCAGGTGAAAGCCTTCCTAGGGTTAGTGGGATATTACCGGAGGTTTATTCCCAATTTTGCCACGTTGTCAGCTCCATTAATGGACCTCCTGAAAGGGCGGAAGTCTGTAATGGTCCGCTGGGGTTTTCAGGAAGAGGAGGCCTTCAGGTAATTGAAGTCGGTGTTGTGTGGGACATCTGTCCTGGTTTTACCCGACTTCAATAAAGAGTTTATTGTACAGTCAGATGCCTCTGAAGTAGTTCTAGGTGCAGTGTTGTCTCAGGAGGTTAACGGGGAGGAGCATCCCATTAATTTCCTGAGCCACAAGCTAATGCCAGCCAAAACTAGGTATAGTATAGTGAAGAGGGCACTTGAGTCTCTCCGCAATTATCTGCTGGGGAGGACATTCCGCCTGGTGACCCATCATTCACCGCTCACATGGATGTGTTGGGCGAAAGAGAGGAATGCTCGGGTCACCAGATGGTTCCTCTCTATGCAAAATGTTATGCTTACAGTGGAACACAGGGCAGGGACGCTGCAGGGGAATGCAGATGCCCTGTCCAGAGTCCACTGTATGGCATGTGTTCACTACCACAGGTTTGAACAAAGAGGGGGGTGGTATCTGAGGCAGCGACAGGAGTAATTTATAATGGGAGATATGTGTCACCCAGAATGCTGCAGGAAGGATTCTAAAAGAGGTTTTGTTTGCACCGGGAACGTGTCACCAAGGTGCTCGGCCTTGGTGAAGTAAAGGCCCCTAGATTACGTGTCCAGTAAGGTAGTTGGTGGACACCATGATAGATAGCATATTTGGTTCCAGCTAGTCCGGGTCGGGTTTTTACTGGGAGTAGGAAATGTGCTGGGTGGGTGCCTGTACCCATGATCCAGTCCGGGACTTGGGGCATGCTCATGTCCAGGGATTCTATTTAATTTTGCTGCTGGACTTAGGTGTGTCTCAGTCTGAGGAAGAAGGTGGACAGTGTGAGGTAACACTGTCAGTGTGTGCTGTGTTTGTTGGACCCGGCTGTGATCCGGAATTATCGGCTGTACGTTTTTGGATAAGCCTAAATGAAGAAGACTTTGATTAACTTTCTGGTGTCCCTACCTCTCTACATTGGTCAAGTGAGTACGGTTCCTTACATGGCCTATTTCAGTACAAAAAGAAAAATATATACACACTTCACTGTTGCAGTTATTTGTGGTAAAAGCGTTTAGTGACCTATTTCAGTACAAATAGAAAAATATATTCTCAGTTCACTTCTGCAGTTATATGTGTTGAAAGCATTTAGTGGAGTACTTCATTACAAAAAGAAAAATATATTCTCAGTTCACTTCTGCAGTTATATGTGGTGAAAGTGTTTAGTGACCTATTTCAGTAAAGAAAGAAAAATATGTACGTACTTCACTGTTGCAGTTATCTGTGGTGAAATCGTTAAGTGGCCTTTTTCAGTACAGAAAAAAATAATTTTGTTGCTTTTAGGGGTGTTTTAATTTGCTTTTTTTTATTATTTATTTAATTCAGCTAAAAGTATGTCAGACAAAGAAGTGCCAGGCCCTGCACAGAGGAGTGGCAGAGGCCTAAATATTTCTGGCACAGCCAGAGGTCACAGCAGAGTAAGGGGGCGTGGCAGAGGCCTGCTCTCCCGGTGTCATCTAGCGGTCGTGTCTTGACCAGCAACCCAGCGGTTCTTGATTGGTTAACTCGGTCATCCACTTCATCACAAGTTACATCAGACTCCCCCATCCAACAGTCGGTTGGTTTGTCAGACACAACCCTTAGTTGGCATGACCCGGGAGCAGGCCCTGTGCCCTCACCTGTCCTCAACCTGCCTCTATCCTTTTTTCCACTAGGCGGGCACATAGTGATGATGAGAGTGGCGTGGGAGCTGGTGTTGCGAGCGGTCAGGCTCCTGACAAAGAGACAATTGAGGAGGACATTAGTGACTTGCAGACAGTACTCGATGATGATGATGTAGCTGTTCGCACTTAGGAGCCGGGTGACGAAGGGGCTTAATTTCTTTCTTTTTATTTATTTATATAATAATGTAATATTATAAAATTCTGTGTCTCCATGATAAATCTGCAGCGTGGGGGCCCTGTGTGGCTTCTATACACTTCAAAATAATCCTTCAGTGGGGCGAATAGATGCAAGATGACCGGAACGCTCCATGACCTTCCCAGGAGCTTCTGTTGGAAGCAGAATTTCTGAGATGTCCGTATATTGCGGGTGGAATCCGAAGACCCTCTCCATCTCCGTGCACCACAGGATGTCCTCCTTCCCATCCATGATGATTGGGAACTTGTGATGTTTTCTCTGATAAAGAGACCAGGGGCTGATAGTTATGGTTTGAATCTTGATAAACTTTGTGACTCTTCCAGACTCCAAGCAATCTTGAAGCTTTGTCTTATCATTGTCTGTAGCTACTAGAGGCCTGTTCATGCTAGGCAGGTTCCCCCAGAAGCTTCTGGCTCGATGAGCATCCGATACCGCACTTGCATCAATCTTGACAGGATTCATCTCCAGATGGAGAGATATTGTTTTTAGGAATGCTTTCTCCAACAATTCTCTCTTGTCTTAGGCAACACTAAATTTTTTAAATAAAATGTATTAAATATTTACTACTAAATGGAACAAAAATTTGATTCAAATTATAAGAAACAAAATTTAAATTCGCCAATATATTATCCCAATCTTCAATGAAAATTCCAAGACAATCAAATTGCAAAGCCTTTTGTGCCAGAGAACGTGTATTATTAAATAGTGCAGAGCTGAAGTGGCCTCCTCATGCTGCTGCCACCTCCACACTTTGTCATCGTGCCACTCTGTGGCCTCCTCATGCTGCTGCCACCTCCACATTCTCTCGTCGTCATGCTACTCTCTGGCCTCCTCATGCTGCTGCCACCTCCACAATCTCTCATCATCGTGCTACCTTGTGGCCTCCTCATGCTGCTGCCACCTCCACAACCTCTCGTCATCGTGCTACCCTGCGGCCTCCTCATGCTGCTAACACCTCCACAATCTCGTCGTCATGCCACTCTGTGGCCTCCTCATGCTGCTGCCACCTCCACAATCTCTTGTCAAAAGAGGCCGATTATCTCCTGTCTTAGGCATCACTTACATTTTTTTTATTCCATTTATTAAATATTTAATATTAAATGGAACCAAAACTTGATTAAAATGATAATAAACTAAACTTAAATTCGCCAATATATTATCCCAATCTTCAATGAAAATTCTCGGACAATTCATTTGCCAAGCCTTTTGTGCCAGAGAACGCACATTATTAAATCGTGCAGAGCCGAAGAGGCCTCCTCATGCTGCTGCCACCTCCACATTTTGCCGTCGTGCCACTCTGTGGCCTCCTCATGCTGCTGACACCTCCAGAATCTGTCATTTGGCCACTCTACGGTCTCATGCTGCTTCCACCTCACCACTATGTCATAGGTCCACTCTGTGGACTTCTCATGCTGTTCCCATTCTCCCCACTTCATGACTGGTCCACTATTTCGGCTTTCGGCCTGGCTTACAAAATCATTTATTTGACCTTTCTTCTGATCTGTCAGAAGGAAGGAAAAATGAGACGCACAACAGATTCTGTCTGTGTAGCAGCTGTAAGGCCTGTATGGTCCCATCAGAATTGGCTTATGATTTGGTAGCCAAAAGCAGGAGTGGGTACAAAACACAGAAGAAATGCAAATATTCCATTCATGTGTCATCTCAGTTTTTTTGGCATTAGTAATACTAATGGATTATTGAGCAAATGCTGGCCGAGTGAAGGCGTATGCTTCACAGACAGGATCCGTTTTGTGTGGGTTATTGTTCTGATGGATCAGAGGAGGGCAAAATAATCAGTGACGTCAACACAAACTTCCTGCTGATACCCTCTCCACTCTGTCAGGGGGGCTCTACTTGTATAAGCGTTTAATAGAACAGGTTCTGTAGACATCTATGTGGAATCAGCTGACGAAGGTGTAAAAGGAGTTCACTTCTTCTTGGTGCTAACATCAACCTATAAGGCTGAGTTCATACTTGAGTTATTTGGTCAGTTTTGGCCTCGTGACTGCCCAAATAAGTGAAGTGTGCAGTGATTCTAAGTGTGACGCCTGTCACCTGCATGTCATATGGACTCACAGTATTATTTCACTACCAAAGCAGACTCCCTATGCGTGTTACTGCAAGGCACAGTGTTCTACACCACTATAAAGGCTCTCTGCATCCAGGAAATAACAGTTTTTTTTACATAATTTGCCACAAATAAATTCGGATCAAACCAAATTTTCCCCAAAAAATTCGGCGAATCGGCTAATCGAATTATTGAAAAATTTGCTCATCTCTAGTGAGGATATGACAGGTTTTCTGATCACTATAATGTCAATGTAAAATCTATTCCTGTTGATTAGAAATAAATATGAGGCTAAAACATAAAAAAGAACAATGGACAAGGTAAGACATTCATAAGTGATCATTTTGCAACAGCAAATTCAGTAGTCTGCACATTACAATACAGTATACCATGCATGTCCTGCAAAAGTAGAAGTAAAAGAATGCTGATTTAAATCTTTCCGAAGAACATGTCCAATAAATGTACAACACAGCGGTGGATAAAGAATACTGACATTTAAAGTGAAACATTTGCTCTCAAAGTAGCCAACCAACATGGATATTGAACATTTTAAAGTGAACAAATTGTGGGCCAGAGGTCTCTCTTATGTTTTGCAGTAAAGCCAACTTTCATTGATACTACCCAGGTGTCAGACCTTTTTAGCAGCCATTTATAAAAAAGGCTTGTGATGTGTGATTGATGACTTAAATACTTCATCAATCAATGCTTTAGCCAATGTGTTGCTCAGTGATTGGTGGAAAATGCAAGCAATCCATCTTATACTATAGTCTGATCTCTATTCTTTTCAGGTATTGCTAATTTCAGTTTCTGTACAGAAACTGTCACTGGAGGGCAAGTCCTAAAAGTGCAATGTATAGAGTAATCTAATAAAAGGTCTAAACTACTAAATAATGGCTGACCAGACCAATATTCATATTTGTGCTATTTTTGAATTACTGTACTGTAATTCATAGTAATCCATAACACATATGCAACTTTTTTTTACTGTGGTTTTAAGTGTATTCACTGATTATTTTTATTGCTTAACCTGAATGTTGCTTTAAAATATTAATAATAGACTTTTAGTGTATACTGTAATATGAAACAAATAATTATGGGCTTTCTAGATCTTTTATGGCATATCAATATAATACAGTATGTCATACAAATCTCACGGAGAAGAGTCTGTGCATATGCAGTCACTCTTTGTCAACATCAAAAACGATAAACTTTTTTTTTTTTACAAAATTATTTTATGAACTGCTGCCGAGACCTTTATCAACCTTTCTAGTAATCTGGTCAAGGGACTCAGTCAACCACTGTTCTGGCACTGTATCATGGCTTTGTGCCTTTGTATGGAAGCAACAACACACATGTGTACAAAGCTTTATTTAAGTATTACAATAATAACTCAATACTAGAGGAAGGGCCTAATAGGATGTCAGTCTTACACTGGCATATAATACACTGCAGATAATCAGTAAAACTATAAAAAAATAAAAGTATTAAAAAAAGTAAAAAAAAAAAACACTAAACACATTTTCCCTTACAAGATGCTTTTATAAAAATAAAATAAAAATACTACAAAATTTGTATAGTGGCACCTGTAACAACCCAGAATATAACATGATCACTTTAGTTATCCTGCACAGTGAATGCCTCCAGCCAGTGGTACATATGGAATCTTCCATACTCACCTGTTCCCTGCTCTGTGGCTCCAGTGCTTTCTTCACTGGACTTCTGGTTAGTGTTGAGCGTGAAAATTCGAATTATGAATTTTAATTGCAAATATCGGCACTTCAAGAATTCGTGAATATTTCGAATATAGTGCTAAATATTCTTTTTTCGAATATTTGTCATTTTTTCCATCTGAACACATGATTCCTCCCTGCTTCTTGCTTGTGGGCCAAAGCGTCACTTAAGCAGGGAGGAATCATGACTTCAGATGGAAAGAAATGACGAATATTCAAAAAAACTAATATATAGCACTATATTCAATATCTGCCAACATCTTGTATTGAAAAGCTCCAGTTGATAATGATGTCATGAATATTTATGAGCTCCTGACTCTCCCCGCCCACCTGCTGCTGAATGACAGTTTGTTTCCATATGAACCAGCAGCAGGTGGGCAGGGGAGTGGCTATAGCTCTGAATTAAATATACACTGGACTCAATGACATCACGCCGGACTCGAATCAGCTCATTAGCATGCGGCATGCGGCATCTTTGTGTGTATATTATGAGGTAACCATCTGTCACACCAGTAAGTGAATACATCTAAGGTACTTTTTAGTAGTTAATGATTGTATATAATTAGTTAGATTATAATCAAATATCCACATGACAGGTTCCCTTTAAGTTGCTTGACTTAAGCAGTGAGGAATCATAACTTCAGATGGAAAAAAATTATGAAAATTAGGGGTAACTTAGGGGTAACTGCCACCCGTCGCACTAAACACCCGCTCTGATGCCACACTACTGGCCAGGCAGGAAAGAATGCCCGTGCCAAACTCGGCCAGTTGCGGCCATACTTCAAGTTTGCATGTCCAGTAGTCCAGGGGATCTTGGATTATGGGTGACAGTGTGCAGTCCAAGTATTCCACCACCTGCTGGTGTTGAAGTTTTGCTGGATGTCCCACTGCTGCGTAGTTTCTTTAGAAGTGACTCCAGACTTGAGTTGCTGCTTATGGAGCTGGTGCTTCTCCTGCCATCCCCCGCACCAGTCATAGCTGTGGAGTGTGAGCACAGAGGGTCCCCCTGGTCAGACCTTCCTGAGGATGGCAGATAGTGTTGATATGGCTCTGATTCTGGATCTGACCCAATTAGTCAGGGAAGATTGATGTACTGCTCCGAATGGTATGAAATGATGGGCATACGTACGCCTTGAGAGATCACACACAGACTGTCACAGAGAAGTCAATGCTATGATGTTCCGTTTATTATTTAGATTACATGATTTTTTATAGCAGAAAAAGAGGAACTTTATGACTCGGCTAATTTGATGATCTAATTGTCACATTACTAAGTCCCATGATAACGTATCACATTATCACTCCATACTTTAGCAAAAGTCAGCATTATGTCAGCAATATGTCAGCAATTTCAATATCATAAAGTGATTAGTAAGGGATTATTAAGGGAGCTGGCTGCTACTTCAGGGGCCATTTTGTTAAGCAAACTGTTAGATATAATACAAGCAAGTATACATTTGATACTAGATATATGATTCCACAACAGTGTTCATAGGCAGCGACCAACCAACTACACAGCATGTCTCTATTGCAGTCTATTTTTGCATCCCTCTTGGAAGGTCAAAGAAAAAATGCACCCATTTTTGACTGGTAGCGAGGGTCTAACAATGTGGATATCCAGTAATCATCCTCCTGCCTAATAGTGACAATGTGGCCGTCACTACACAAACATGACAGCATGCATCTGGTCATTTGCGCAAGGGTCTCGGAGGACTTTCCTGCCTCCATCTCAACTCCATACTGTCATGAACTGTCGGGGTCATCTGCGCCATCTTCGTTGTTGCCCTCCAGCTCCTCATGCTCCTTCTGCTCCTCTTGCTCCTCTCCTGTTGCTTGGGCAGATAAATCACTTAGGTGTGTATAAAATTCCTGGGTGTTTTTGTGTAATCATCCTCGTCCTTATCCCCCTTCTCTGCCACTTCATCCTCCTCAGGGCTCAGGTGGCTGTGAGATATAGGCACCATGTCTTTTGTGCCCTTGTCTATCAGATTTCTCAGCATCCCTTCCAGGACGTGAAGGAGTGTAATGACATCATTCATCCCGTAGTTCTGCCGACTGACAAATAAAGTGGCCACCTCAAAGGGCCTGAGCAAATGGCACGTATCACATATGAGCTGCCACTGGCTAACGTGGAAGTTACTCTGGGAAGTAGACCTGTCTGTCTGCTGCATTAAGAAATCATTGTCCGCCTTCCTCTGCTTGTGCAGGCAGTCTAACAGAGTATGGAGTTCCAGGCGATGTTGGGGAAGATCATTTTGCCTTAGCAGTTCAAGGAGGGCGTATTTTGCAGGGTAAAAGTGGCTGAAGTGCATACTCAGCTTCCTGGACATTTTTAACAGCTCTTGCAGTCCAGTCAAAGACTTGAGTAACTGGGTGACAATGAGATTAAAGAATTAAAGATGCAACGCAGACAAAATGTTCTTACCATTATTGGAAACCATGGTTCCTATCTTCAGTTAACGAGGAGACAGTCAGTATTTGATTTCTTTATTGATGACGCAGAGCAGTATCTCCCCGGTGTGGCTCCATGCAGCTGGTTGTATCATTCGAATGGAAGCATTTTGCTGTGGTTTTGAGATCCCCTGCCGGATCTTAAAACCGGACAGCATAACCGCTTTTGTGAAAATAGCCTTAGCTGACTGTTGGTGCACTCCACACTTATGTATGCGGCGATAAATTGTAGCACAGTCTGTAGTTCAACAGTTTCCCATGTTCTCCCTCTACTCTCCCTGCAGTCTCCCTCTCTAATATTGTCCTACACTCTCTGTTAAGAGTTTACTGCAACACTGTCCCTAGTGCATGAGTATCTTGTCAAGTCTCTCCCTATGCTCAGCTCACAGAAAAATGTCGCCGAATATTTAGGATCAAGATTTGTAGGGCTCTGCCTAGCTGTGACATCACATGGGGATGACTACCTGCGGATTTGCTGGATACATGGCATTATGGGTGATCTCACGCTGCTGGGATTGTCTCTTCTACACTTACTTTCCTTTTCTAACATGTACAGCCACCACTTTAGAAAAATGGATTCCTTACCACAAAGTGCGAGGAAGTATTCCTAAAGTTCGGATCAAATTCCGCTTCGGATGCTTTGCTTCACTCAACACTGATGAATGCAGAAACAGAACCAAGCTCCTTACATAAATAGAGCACCCAAACCAAGCTCAATACATAAATACAGCAACATAACCAAGCCCATTACATAAATACAGAATGAGAACCAAGCTTATAACATAAATACAGCCCCAGAACCAAGGTCTTAACATAAATACATCATTAGAACCAATTTCATTAAATAAATATAAAACCAGAACCAAGTCCATTACATAAATACAGCACCAAAACCAAGCTCAGAACCAAACCCATTTCATAAATATAGCTCTAGATCCAAGTACAGTACATAAATACAGAACCAGAACCAAGTATGGTACATAAACATAGCATCGCGACCAAGCCCATTACATAAAAATGCAGCCCTAGAACCAAGCACAGTACAGTGCGAAACTACAACTCCCAGTATGTCCTGTAAAGAAATGCTGGGAGTTGTTTCACAAAAGAGAATGTTACCACCCATCATGTTGTCAACCGTACAAGTAATTACAGCACTGGTCAGGCACAGTCAGCAGCAGAATAATCATTAACTTTTTTTTTTTTTTTTTTAAGCCAATTAACTGGTATTAATAATCTTGCTGACTGAACAAGCAGGGTTGGTAAGTCAAATTTTGAGGGCTTCCACCTCTTGGAAGGGAGCCAAAGAAAGACTGAAAGGGGGGTCAGCTCAATTGTAGTACCACAGATTTCATTGATTTTTTGTTCAACCTGTTCCCAATATTTGCGAATCGCAGGACAGTTCCACATAATAAGTCCTAATGTGCCTGTTTGGGACCCGCATCTCCAACATATGTCGTTTTCTGCACACCCTATTTTAAACAGTTTGTGGGGATCATTATACCACCTAGTGAGGGTTTTAAAAGAGTGCTCCTGCACTTTTATACACTTGGAAAATCCATGGGATCTCAGTAACGTAAGGTCGATCTCCTGTGGAGATAGTGAACAATTCAAGTCACTTTCCCAAGCTCTTATAAAGGCTGGAGTACTATTACCTTTTTTGGGGATCAACCAATTGTACAATAGCGACATACTATGCCTTGGTAGGGAGTTATGGGAGGACATCTGTTCAAACCATGATGAGGTATGCGTGGTACTAAATTTAGTGCGAAGAACCTGACACATATTGTCAAAATCAAATCTTGCTAAGAAATCACCTTTTTTAGTATAATTGTAATCAAAAATAGAGATTTTCTCTTTCCGTTTCAAATCTGATAACAAATCCAATAAAGCCACCTGCTCTAAAGTATTCCAGAATTGTGGAATATCAGGTGAATCTGGCTTACTGAGATATGGTATAAGACTTACTGGCAAACTGACTGGGGGGTCTGAGAGTAGATTCATTTCAAATTGAAGAGTACGCATAGTTAGATATATGCCCTTAGACAAACCTATGGGAGTATTATTAGGGGTAGTGATTCCCCATAGCCCTGCCTGTTGTTTACTGGACATAAGATCTAGTTCTATATCTACTCCAATAGTTCGGTATTTGGGTATACACACTTGCAGCCAGCGTTTCAATTGGATTGCTTTGTAATAGTAATGTATATCAGTAAGACCCATTACTCCATTTGAACGAGTTCTGATTAGTTTATCATGCGCTACCCTGGGTTTTTTGTCCTTCCAAAGAAATGAGGCAAATGTTTGTCTGACTTTCTTAAAGTACGAGCAAGGAACATGTATGGGAACCATCTGTAGGAGGTAAAGTAGTTTTGGAACAATATACGTCTGCAGTAAATTCTTTCGTCCGATCCAAGAAACCCAGGGCAGAGTTAATGTTTGGAGTTGTGTTTGTATCTTTTTCAGTAGGGGTACATAGTTCATTTTAAATAGATTAGAGGGGTCTTTCGTGAGTTCAATTCCTAAGTAAGTGAGAGAATTTTCGTTCCACTTGAAGGGAGAAGTTTTGAGAGAATGGGCCATCTGGGGAGGTAGAGCCACCCCCATTGCTACTGATTTTGAGTAATTAATTTTAAAATTAGAGACAGTACCAAAGATGGAAAAGAGATCTAATACATGGGGGAGTGCTTGTTTAGGGTTTGAAATTAGTAGAATTAAATCGTCCGCAAAGGCTGCGCATTTATGTTCAGTTTTGTTCAGTATTAGGCCACGTATGTTTTGGTTGTCTCTAAATGCCTGAAGAAGTGTTTCCATCACCATTATGAACAGGGAAGGTGACAAGGGGCAGCCCTGTCTCGTGCCGTTGGTAATTGAAAAAGACATGGATAGGGTACCGTTCACTCTTACTTTGGCACTAGGGTTAAGATAAAGTGACATTATAGCTTTTATGAACGGTTCGGGGACTCCAAATCTATTTAGCGTTCGTTGGGTATATAGCCAGCTTACTCGGTCGAACGGTTTTTCTGCGTCTGTGCTTAGTAAAACAAGTGGTTTAGCGTTCTTCTTGGCCCAATGTATGGTGTTTATAAGGCGACAAGATTGAGAATTTCCTTCTCTCCTTTTCACGAATCCTGCTTGCTCTTTATTAATGATACTAGGAATTATGGTGCTAAGCCTAGAGGCTAAAATTTTTGCCCAGATTTTAACATCTATGATGAGCAAGGATATGGGTCTATAACTACCACAATCACGACTATCCTTGCCTTCTTTCGGGATTATGGTGATTATGGCTTCAAGCGATTGTTTAGGAAGGGGTTCACCTGTGGATAAGGCATGGCACCATTTGACTAATTGCGGGGATAAAATGCGTAATAGCTTTTTATAATAACCAATTGGTAGTCCATCTGGACCTGGGGCTTTACCTAGGGGCATGCTTTTTATAATTTTCTGTACTTCTGTCTCTGTTATCGGTTGTAATAACAAAGAGCAATCTTCTTGGCTAATTTTAGGTAGCTTTAACGTCTCTAGAAAATTGTCTATCTGATTCTCTCTCACCAAATCAGATGACGTGTTTGGGGATTTATCAACTCTGTTGTCTAAATTATATAAGGCACCATAAAAGGAGCAAAATTCTTTTGCTATAGCTTCAGTGGACGATACTGTCTTACCCTCCTTGGTTTTGATTGAGGTGACGAATTGGGCATCTTTTCTCTGTTTAATCAGATGTGTCATATACTTATTTCCTTTGTCACCGTGAATGTACTGTTTGAACTTTGTATAATGATAGGCCTCAGCGCACTTTATATTGAGTAGCTCTTTCAGCTGCCTCCTCAGTGTGGCAAGTTCCTCAGATGCAGCAGATCTCCTAGATTGTTTCTGAATGGATTCAATCGCAGAGATCTGGTGGATAAGAGAATCAAGCTTTTTCTGCCTCTCTTTTTTAACTTTGGAGCCTAGCGCAATGAACTCCCCGCGGATAAAGGCCTTGTGGGCTTCCCAAATAATGGGTAGGGGAGTGTCCTGTGGGATATTTTCTTGGAAGTAATATGATAATTTAAGGGCAATGTCTCTAACATGTTTATCAGAGTCAGGTAGCGTTTCATTAAGCCTCCATACCCATTCCCTTGCTGGGAGATTGGAGAAATTTAACGAGGAAGTGACAGGGGCATGGTCAGATATTGTGATTGGACCTATGACTGATTTTTTCAACATAGCTAGGTGGGGGTTAGAAAAAAAATGTAGTCCAGCCTTTGGTAAGACTGGTGGACAGCTGAATAGTAGGAATAATCTTTTGTTGTGGCATTAAGCGTCCTCCACGTGTCTGTAAGGTACATATCCTTTAACAACTTATGTATTCCACCTAGTGTTTTCTGGGATTTAGTGGAGGTACCTAAGGATGAATCAAGTTGGGGATTTAGAGAAACATTCAGATCTCCACCAATTATTTTAATCCCTTCCGCAAAATCACTAAATTTGGACAGTGTACTCTTGAGCCAACTGAGGTGCCTAGTATTGGGAGCGTATAAGCAAGCAAGAGAGATTACCAAGTGACCAATTTTTCCTTTCACGAAAAGGAATCTACCTTCAGGGTCCTGCTGAACGGTTGTCGCTACAAACGGAACATTTTTGCTAATTGCGATAGTGACGCCTCTAGAGGCCGAACCGTGTGTGCTGTGAAACCATTGTGAATACTTCCATTTGGGCAATTGTGGGATTTTATTCGATTTGAAATGGGTCTCCTGGATAAAACAGATGTCACTTCCATTTTTCTTCAGGAGAGTAAGAATTTGTGATCTCTTCTGAGGAGTGTTACAGCCTCTGACATTAAAAGTAGTTATGTGTAGATCTGTCATGAGGAATAGGGTGAAGATTGCTGTCTAGAAGTCTGAGCAGTCAGATATAGGGGTGAAGCTCTCATTAGACTGGTTCTATGCTGGTTAGAGGAGTAGTGAGTGTAGTTATTGTATGGAGTGAGCACGTAACCTGACATTAAGCTGAGTACAACTATAGGGGGATTTATGAAACCGATAACAAAAACGGTAAATGAACTATATATGTGAAAAGATGAACGTTGTGAGTAATCATCAATGCATAGGCGCCATCGTTGCGAGCTATGGCGCAACATATGGGGACTGAGATGTATCCTAACCCGGATCATCTTAACCCACATTACCAATTACTGAAAAATCACCTTGCTAAGGCAAAAACAAACCTTAATGAATAGAACTGACATTAAGGTAGCTAAAGGAATGCACACCTATAATAGAACGTTGAGCTAATCTTATAACATTAGCCTTCTTATAGAAGGATCCATGCTACTGAAAGTACAAAATATATAATGAAAAAATAACATAAAAGAGTAATAGAGGAAACCTGCGGTATTGCTGGACGAGAAAACACCACTGCTGCAGGCGAAAATTGTAAAATGTTCTCCTTAGGTATTTGCTAAAGAGACTCTGAGAACCACTCTTCACAAGTCCAGATGAAATCAGGTAAGGTCTCTCTTCTCCTGCATCCTTTTGTTATTGGGTGATTTCAGTTTAGAGTGCAAATACCAGGCTTCTTGGATGAGCTGTTGAGGTAGCTTAGGGACCGCGATGTCTACTGCAAGCCAGCTATCTATCTTTATGGGAGAAACGTCCAAGATCTTCCAGGCATGAGGTAAGTCCTGCGGGGTGCGCACAGCGCAGCGACGACCATTCCTGGCAAAGGTAACCCCGAACGGGTACAGCCACTTGTACAATATGTTGTTATCCCTTAAATGATCGGTTAATGGCTTTAAGATCCTGCGTTTCGCTAAGGTAGATGAGGCAATGTCCTGGAACAGCGCTACTGAAGAATCTCCTATTCTTAGATCCGTGCTCCTGCGGGCCGCCTGCAAGATGGCTGCTGTATCTCTGTAGCTAAGCAGGCCACAAATCACGTCTCTGGGGGCTTCACCCTCTTTGGGAGTGGGACGCAGTGAGCGATGGATTCATTCAATAGTGATCTCTGCGGCTCTATTGTCCCCCAGTAGTTTAGTGAATAAAGACTTGGCAGCTGCTTCTAATTCATTTGGGGCGATCGATTCATCTAACCCCTTCAGCCTAATGTTCTTACGCCTGCTCCTGTTCTCTTGATCCTCGATCATGAGGAACGCATTGTTAAGAGAGGAGACCTGCGCTTCCATGGCTGTTATTAAACCGGCACTGTGAGACGCAGCATGTTCTTGTCGGGTCTCTAGTTGTTCGACCTGATTACCCAGGGCACGCATTTCATGTCTTAGGTCACGTACCTCTTGAAGCAGAGGAGCCAGAGCCTGAGATAAAGTCTCTTTGAAGAAGGCTTTGGTGAGGGTGTCGCTGTCCTCATGCGCTGGTTCCTCCTCAGGGGTATCTAGGTAATCGGTCTCTCCTTCCTCCTGTTCAGATTCCCGCTCTGCTTCCTTCTCTATGCGGCGGGCCGCCATCTTAGCTGCACGGGCAGGGGACAGTGCCGTCTTTTTGCTGAAGAATCTGTCCATATCTCCCTGGTGTTTTTTGGATCTTGGGGTGTCAGGGGCCTCTCTGGACCTATCCCTGCCGATCTTGCCCATTTTGGATCCGCTTGTGGTGTGCAAAAGAAATGCAATGTGGGTTAGATGGGAGAGAGCTCCTGCTCAGACCTCCGTCTTGTTCAGCGGTTAGGCTCCGCCCCATAATCATTTACTTTTAATGACTTACAGATAGGGCTGCTATCAGGAATTTCATGGCCCTATACAGGAAAATTTTGTGGGGCCCCCCATTGGCCTCTCTCAGGCTCTACCCCTCAACCCACAGCTCCACCCCCACTCTAACTCCCAATTTCACACTTTCCCCGCATCCTTTCTCTGATCACACATTAAAGGTTCCCATCGTACTCCAGATTTTTCAAGCTCTTTGTATTTTTGATTGCAGATTGCATGTTCTGTGATCTGTACAAAGATCATTGTGCATGAACCCTGCCTGTGACCCTGAAGAAGGTACAAGAAGTCATGCAGAAAGCATTTCAGGCTAATGGGATACAACTTATTTCTAAGCCATTAACTGTGGGGTGTATTATGTATTTAGCACTACTTAATAACGGCAGATGGGAAATGGATAGCCTCTCTCCTGATCAACTATTCTCCTCAGGAATCTCATGTCACTGTCTCAGTCTCAGTTAGTGGCGCAACCGAATTTAATTTGTGACTCGGCATGCATGTGAAAGGAAGCAGCATCTGATCGAGCAGTAAGGAAGTGATGCCAGACTTTGCAGGAAATATTACTGCGGGGCCATTTTTAGAGACGGCAGCAGCCTCCCTCCTGTACTGGGTAAGTGCTGGCTGGCGTGACATGACATCCGCCCTGACTGGGCCTGGGTGGGCCCCAGTAAATACTAAGTCACTTAGTAATAGTGATCCGATGCCTTCTCCAGACCCCCCTAAAAGAGCCCGATCTCCGGCCCCCCTGACTGCAGTACCACCAGTACTGCCGTGATGACAGCCCTGGTGACTGATATCAGCTGCTTCTCTTATAATGCTCCAGCACTGATATAACCTGCAGAAACATTACATTATATGCGACTGATATCAGCTGCTCCTTTTATAACGCTCCAGCACTGATATAACCTCCAGAGACATTACATAATTTGTGACTGATATCAGCCACTCCTCCTATAACGCTGCAGTACTGATATAACCTCTAGAGACATTATTAGTGTTGAGCGCGAATATTCGAATAGCGAGTTTTAATCTCGAATATCGGCACTTCGAGAATTCACGAATATTTAGAATATAGTGCTATATATTCGTAATGATGAATATTCATCATTTTTTTTCCATCTGAACACATGATTCCTCCCTGCTTCTTGTTGTGGGCCAATAAGTAATTGGCCCACAAGCAACTTAAACAGGGAGGAATCATGACTTCAGATGGAAAAAAATATGAATATTTTAAAAAACTAATATATAGCACTATATTGAATATAGTGCTATATATTTGGTTTTTTTAATATTCATCATTTTTTTCTATCTGAAGTCATGAATCCTCCCTGCTTAAAGGGAACCTATCACCGGGATTTGATGTATAGAGCTAAGGACATGGGTTGCTAGATGGCTGCTAGCACACCTGCAATACCCAGTCCCCATAGCTCTAGTGTGCTTTTATTGTGTAAAAAAAAAACTGATTTGATCAATATGCAAATTAACCTGAGATGTGTTCTGTATTGGAGATGAGTCCAGCATGAAGGAGCCCAGCATCGCCCCGCATCCTCAGAATCTCCTCCTTGCTCCCCGTCATCAGAAAGCCAGAGCGCTGTAATCTTGCGATGCGGGGTGGTGCTGGGCTCCTTCACGCTGGACTCATCTCACGCACAGGACACATCTCAGGTCAATTTGCCTATGGATCAATTTTTTTTATACAATAAAAGCACACAAAGCTTTAGAGGGGCCTGAGTCCTCCAGCCAGGCTCAAACCTCAAATCCCAGCACAGCCCTCAGTTAACAACACACAGACTCCTGAGCTCCACTGTCAGAGGGAGGTAAATCCACAACACAAACAGGCAAACAGGCTGCTTACGGTCTTGATGAGGCTGCACTGCTAACAGGGTGTGAATTAACACCAAGGAGAAAAGGTGACTTTTATTGTTTATGGACTTTCTTTGTGAACAAACAACAAGCCACCTGCGTTTTGTGACACACCTTATCTGCATTTTGTTATACACTAATGTGTGAATAAACACCGCTGTTTGATTCAAGAACTGTGCACTTTGCCTCTATACTGAATCCCCTAGTCCAAACTACCAGAGTGAAATCCCCACACCACATATATAGAGGTATATGTTCTGTGTCCCCTTACATAGTGCTATATGTTCTGTGCTGGCCTAAATAGACAATTAAAATAAAATAACAAATATCTTTATTAGTATAATATTGCTCAAAATTGGTGGAAACATTCTCCACATTCAAACAAATAGGCAGAAAGAGATCTGAGTATCAGAGGTAATGTCGGTACATAAGCAATTGTGCATACCACAACTCACTATTGTGAAATAAATTTAGTGTGGTTAAACACTATTTTGACAGCACTCTGTGTTAGAGATGGCCTTGCGGTTCGCCTGCGGTCGTTTCGCTGTGAACTTTGCGCATTCGCCGAATTTGCAGAACATGTGAACATATTGCAATGTTGCCCGGCGCCATATTTTTTTGCATTGCACCAAACTTTGACCCATGACACATCCACCAGGTGGGAAAGGACAGCCAATTTAAACGTTTCAGCACATGGACATACCCCCACCCTCTCAAAGTACCCAATCTGGCAGCCATTTTATATTCTGCATTTTGCTAGTGTAGGGAGAGGTTGCTTTGTGGAGCAGGGACAGACTGTTAGGGACACCAAACGCTAGCTAATAGGGCCACAAAAGTCATTTTAAGTACTGGTATAAGTGTGCTATCAATAGGTGTGATATACTGAGGGGTGTGATATACTTATAATATACATTCTAACATGAAAGTATATTATAGTGCATTTGTATTGTGCAGCAATTGTATAAGGTTCTGCTACGATATCGTAGCTATATAGAGGGACAAGCGCTATGGGAAAAACTATTTGCAACGGATGTGATAGACCTGTTGCCCCTCAAAAAACTGAATTATGGGTGTGAAATACCCGCTATCACAAAATATGGATTGATGGCTGTGATATACCTGTTGTCCCAAATAAACAGGGTGGTGTGATATAACTGTTGTGGCAATAAAAAAAATTCAGGGGCGTGATATACCTGCTTTCACAAAATATTGATTAAGGGGTTTGATATACCTGCTTCCACCAAATATTGATTAAGGCCCTCTATATACCCGCTTCCACAAAATAGTGATTAAGGTGTTTGATATACCTGTTTCAACCAAATATTGATTGAGGCCTGCGATATACCTGCTTCTACAAAATACTGATTAAGGGGATTGACATGCATGCTTCCACCAAATAATGATTGAGGTCTGCGAGATACCTGCTTCCACAAAATACTGATTAAGGGGTTTGATATACCTGCTTCCACAAAATACTGAATAAGGGATTTGATATGCCTGTTTCCACAAATATTTATTGAGGACTATGGTATACCTGCATCCACCAAATACTGATTAAGGGGTTTGATATACCTGCTTCCACAAAATACTGAATAAGGGATTTGATATGCCTGTTTCCACAAATATTTATTGAGGACTATGGTATACCTGCATCCACCAAATACTGATTAAGGGGTTTGATATACCTGCTTCCACCAAATACTGATTGAGGGCTGCGATATACCTGACTTCACAAAATACTGATTAAAGGGCTTGATAAACCTTTTTCCACCAAATATTGATTGAGGCCTGCGATATACCAGCTTCCACAAAATACTGATTAAGGGGTTTTATATACCTAATTCCACCAAATATTGATGTGGGGTACAAAATATCGGTTTCCATACAATACAGTTTAAAGAGTTTAATATACCTGCTACCACAAAAAACTGATTAATGTGGTTTGATATACCTAATTCTACAAAATACTAAATAAGGGGTTCAATATACCTGTTTCTACCAAATATTGATTGAGGGGTGCGATATACCTGCTTCAACAAAATACTGATTTAGGGGTTTGATATACCTGCTTCCACCAAATATTGATTGAGGCCTGCGATATAGTTGCTTCCACAAAATACTGATTAAGGGGTTTGAATTACCTATTTACACCAGAAATTAATTGAGGGGTGTGATATACCACCTTCCAGAAAATAATGATTAAGGGATTTGATATAACTGCTTAAAACAAAATCTACCATATACCTGCTTCCATAAAATACTGATTAAGGGGTTCGATATACATGTTTCTAATAAATACTGCTTCCACAAAACATTTCATATACTGGGGTTTCATATACTGCTTCCAAAAAACATTGTTTGAGGATTGCGATATACCTGCTTCCATAAAATACTGATTAAGGGGTTTAATATATCGGTTTCCACCGAATATTGATTGAGGCCGGCGATATACCTGCTTCCAGAAAATACTGATTAAGGGGTTTGATATAACTGTTTACACAAAATATTGATTGAGGGGTGCGATATACCACCTTCCAGAAAATAATGATTAAGGGGTTTGATATACCTGCTTCCAAGAAATACTGATTGAGGGGTGCAATATATACCTGCTTCCACTAAATACTGATTAATGGGTTCGATATACCTGTTTCTACCAAATATTGATTGAGGCCTGCTATATACATGCTTCCAAAAATCACTGATCAAGGGGTTTGATATACCTGCTTTCACAAAATACCGATTAAGTGGTTTAATACACCTGTCTTCAACAAATAGTAATTTAGGGGTGCGATTTACCTAATTCCACACAAAAAATGATAAAGGGGTTTGTCATAGGTGCTTCCACAAAATATTGATTTAGGCCTGCAATATTCCAGTTTCCAGAAAAATAAATGATTAAGGGATTCGATATAACTGCTTCCACAAAATTCTGATTGAGGGCTACAATATACCTGCTTCCACAAAATATTGACTAAGGGGTTCGATATACCTGTTTTAACCAAATACTGATTGAGGGCTGCGATATATATCTGCTTCGACAAAATACTGATTTAGGGGTTTGATATACAAACCGGATTCCCAAAAAGTTGGTACACTATACAAATCGTGAATAAAAACTGAATACAATGATGTGGTGGTGCCAACTTCTAATATTTTATTTAGAATAGAACATACACACTTCTTTGTTGCACTTTCCTCTTTATGATGCGTCAAATGTTCTCTATAGGTGAAAGATCTGGACTGCAGACTGGCCATTTCAGTACCCGGATCCTTCTCCTACGCAGCCATGATGTTGTGATTGATGCAGAATGTGATCTGGCATTATCTTGTTGAAAAATGCAGGGTCTTCCCTGAAAGAGATGACGTCTGGATGGGAGCATATGTTGTTCTAGAACCTGAATATATTTTTCTGCATTGATGTTGCCTTTCCAGACATGCAAGGTGCCCATGCCACACGCACTCATGCAACCCCATACCATCAGAAATGCAGGCTTCTGAACTGAGCGTTGATAACAACTTGGGTTGTCCTTGTCCTCTTTGGTCCGGATGACATGGCGTCCCAGATTTCCTAAAAGAACTTCGAATCGTGATGTCACGGAAGGTGTACAGGAAACAAGACAATGCAAAATGAATATATGACTCACTGGATCCAAAACTAAGGAACAAAAGGGAGACCCCTGCATAAGACCTGGCACTCTCCCTGTCTGCTCAGCCTATGCGAAAATCCCAATGGTGGATGATCGCATATCCACGTACCTCGACTATATACCACCTGAACACCCTACAATAGTGAGGGGACACGACCACCGGCTCCCTACACTAGACATGGAGGGAGTCAGGGTCACCTGGGATCCAGCAAACAGAAAATCACAAATAAATGTACAGCACTTATCTTGTATAAGGCTGGAAAATAGGATCAGCATGCACACACACTCCAGGAAGTTGTATAAGCCGCACACTAATGCATTATGGGTTAGGAATTTAAAGGGATGCAATCAGTCCAACTACATGACAGCTGAGAGAGGCTAACGAGATGAGGAACTGAAATTCAAAACAAAGAAAACTCAAGGAGGAGGTTCTGAAAGGCTTCTGTCAGAGCTTCTCAGCTGTCTGGTTGTGACAGTACCCCTCCCTCTACGAGTGGACTCCGGACACTCAGAGCCCACCTTCTCAGGATGGGACCTATGGAAAGCCCTGATGAGATGAGTGGCCTTAATGTCCGTCACTGGGACCCACATCCTCTCCTCAGGACCATAACCCTCCCAATGAATGAGGTACTGGAGAGAACCGCGGACAAGACGAGAATCCACAATCCTAGAGACCTGAAATTCAAGATTCCCATCAACCATAATCGGAGGAGGAGGCAAAGGCGAGGGTACAATGGGTTGAACATAAGGTTTCAATAAGTACTTATGAAAAACATTATGGATCTGCCAAGTCTGAGGAAGATCAAGACGGTAGGCAACAGGATTGATGACAGACAGGATTTTGTAAGGCCCAATAAACCTAGGACCCAACTTCCAGGAGGGAACCTTCAATTTGATATTCTTGGTAGACAACCACACCAGATCACCAACATTCAGGTCCGGACCAGGCACACGTCTCTTATCTGCCACACGCTTATATCTCTCACTCATGCTCTTTAGATTATCCTGAATCTTTTGCCAAATAGAAGACAAAGACGAGGAGAATCTGTCCTCATCAGGTAAACCAGAAGACCCTTCTCCCGAGAAAGTCCCAAACTGCGGATGAAACCCATATGCACCAAAAAATGGTGACTTATCAGAGTACTCCTGATGACGGTTATTTAAAGCAAACTCAGCAAGGGACAAAAAAGAACACCAATCCTCCTGATTCTCCGCCACAAAACAGCGCAGATATGTCTCCAGATTCTGATTGACGCGCTCTGTCTGGCCATTCGACTGCGGGTGGAAAGCAGAAGAGAATGACAACCAAACCCCCAAGCAAGAACAGAAAGCCTTCCAGAATCTGGAAACAAACTGCGTGCCCCTATCAGAGACTATGTATGAAGGAATACCATGCAATTTGACAATGTGATCAATAAACGCCTGCGCCAGCATCTTAGCATTGGGCAAACCAGGAAAAGGGATGAAATGCACCATTTTGCTAAAACGGTCCACCACCACCAGAATCACAGTCTTCCCCGAGGAACGAGGCAGGTCCGTTATGAAGTCCATGGACAGATGTGTCTAAGGACGGGAAGGAATGGGTAAGGGAAGGAGAGGACCTGATGGCCGTGAATGAGGGACTTTGGCACGAGCGCAAGTCTCACAGGCTGCCACAAAACCCTCAACCGACTTACGAAGCGCAGGCCACCAGAATCTCCGAGCGATGAGATCTACTGTGGCTCCTGCCCCCGGGTGCCCAGCAAGGACCGTATTGTGGTGTTCCTTAAAAATCTTGTGTCTTAAAGTGAGAGGCACAAACAACCTCCCAGGAGGACAAAGATCAAGAGCCTCTGACTGGGCCGCCTGCACCTCTGCCTCCAATTCAGGAAAAAGAGCAGAGACCACTACACCTTCACCCAAAATGGGACCCGGGTCTTCAAAATTCCCACCTCCCGGAAAACAACGTGACAGGGCATCTGCCTTCACATTCTTAACCCCAGGGCGGAACGTGACAACAAAATTAAACCTTGAAAAGAACAAAGACCATCTGACCTGTCTCGGGTTCAGACGCTTGGCTGACTCCAAGTAGGCCAGATTTTTATGGTCAGTAAACGCGGTAATAGGGTGTCTGGCTCCTTCTAGCCAATGGCGCCATTCCTCAAAAGCCAACTTGATGGCCAACAATTCCCTATCTCCCACATCGTAATTTCTCTCTGCGGAGGAGAGTTTCTTCGAGAAAAAGGCACACGGTCGCCATTTGGCAGGAGAGGAACCCTGAGACAAGACCGCACCCACACCCACCTCAGAAGCATCAACCTCAACTATGAAGGGTAGAGAAATATCAGGTTGTACCAAGATGGGAGCAGAAGCAAAACTCTCCTTGATATTAGAAAAGGCCTTACGCGCCTCTACCGACCAGGAAGAAAAATCTACCCCCTTTCTGGTCATATCAGTGAGTGGTTTAACAATAGAGGAAAAATTCAAAATAAACTTCCTGTAATAATTGGCAAAGCCCAAAAAACGCATTAGCACCTTCTGATTCTCAGGAAGCTCCCACTCAAGCACAGTGCGGACCTTTTCGGGGTCCATGCAAAAACCAGAAGCGGAGAAAAGAAACCCCAGAAATTGAATTTCTGGAACCGCAAACACACATTTTTCCAGTTTCGCGTATAATTTATTCTCCCGCAGGATGAGCAAGACCTGACGTAAGTGTTCCTTATGAGTTTTGAAATCAGGAGAAAAAATCTAAATGTCATCCAAATACACTAATACAAATTTTCCCATTAAACGATAAAAAATGCTGTTCACGAAATGCTGAAAAACGGCTGGGGCATTCATCAAACCAAAAGGCATAACCAAATTCTCAAAATGGCCCTCAGGGGTATTGAAGGCCGTCTTCCATTCGTCTCCTTCTCTGACCCTGGCCAGGTTGTATGCCCCTCTTAGATCTAATTTGGAAAAGACTTTAGCCCCAACAATCTGGTTAAACAGGTCCGGGATCAGAGGAAGTGGATAAGGGTCACGAATAGTGATACTGTTCAGCTCCCTGAAATCCAGACAAGGTCTTAAAGAACCATCATTTTTCTTAACAAAGAAAAAACCAGCGGCAACAGGTGACTTCGAGGGTCGTATGTGTCCTTTTCTCAGACTCTCCGAGATATAAGCACGCATAGCGACCCTTTCAGGTTGGGAAAGATTGTATAAACGAGATTAAGGGAGCTTGGCGCCTGGGATGAGATTAATAGGACAATCGTACTCCCTGTGCGGGGGCAAATCCTGAACTCCACTCTCAGAGAAGACATCCGAAAATTCAGAGAAAAAAGGTGGTACAGTCTTAGTAGAAACCTCAGAAACAGATGTCGTGAGGCAATTCTCTCAGCAAAAGTCACTCCAACCATTTATTTGCCTCGCTTGCCAATCAATGGTGGGGTTATGTTTAGTGAGCCAGGGTAGCCCCAACACAAGAGGAGTAGGTAATCCGCTAAGGACGAAACATGACACATCCTCAACATGAGCATCACTCACAATTAAACGAATGTTGTGAACTATGCCCTTTAATGATTTCTGAGAAAGTGGAGCGGAATCAATAGCAAAAACAGGAATATCCTTTCCCAAAGTGCACACCTGGAAACCATGAGTTATCGCTAAATGATTATCAATGAGATTGACAGCTGCTCCACTATCTACAAAAATCTCACAAAAAATGTTCTTGCTCTCTAGCGCCACCCTGGCAGGCAGGACAAAACGGGAACTACAAGCAAACGGAAAACCTTCAATTTCCGCCTCAACCCTGCCAATAATAACAGATGGAACATTTTTAAAAGATTTTTTCCTTTTTGTTTCTTTATTACTCCCAGAAAACTGCCTGAATCTCCTAGAGGGACAAACATTTGCCAAATGATTTATACCTCCACAACAAAAACAAACCTTGCCATGCGGGCTGAATCTTCTATTGTCAGAGGCAATCAACCCCAACTGCATGGGCTCCTGCTCAGAAGGGGCTGACAGCGACTGAGACCCCTGCGCATAGAATGAGACCGCTGCACTGTCCTGGGACCTGTCAATACGAACGGCCTGAGACATAGCACAGTCCAAGGAGATAGGCCTCTCATGAAAGGCAAATGCATCTTTCAATCCCTCTGAAAGACCATGGCAAAATTGACTTCGGAGTGCAGCATCATTCCAACCAGTATCAGCTGCCCATCTCCGAAATTCTGAGCAGTATATCTCTGCGGATTGTTCACCCTGGCATAACAGACGTAGTCTAGACTTAGCCAAAGCAACATGATCCGGATCATCATATATCTGACCCAGGGCTAAAAAGAAATCATCCACTGAACGGAGGGGCCGTGCCCACACCGGCAGCGAAAAGGCCCACGACTGAGCGTTACCCCTGAGCAGCGATATAATGATCCCCACCCTCCGTTCCTCATCACCAGAGGAATGGGGAAGTGTCATGGTCTTACCTTCTTGCTGTTCTCCTTCGTTTGACATGTGCTGGCGGCCATCTTGGTTTCTGGGTTTCTTGTAGCCTCCCACCCTGCGGCTTCTCCTTCCCACTGGGAGGAGCTGGATGCCTAGCTCATATATATAGGAGGTCTGTGGCTTCAGTTCCCTGCTTGGTCCTCCTGTGTTCACATGCTTCCAAGACTGCTGCTGCTTCTGGTTCCTGATCCTGGCTTCGTCTGACTACCCTGCTGGTTCCTGATCCAGGCTTCGTCTGACTACCCTGCTGGTTCCTGATCCAGGCTTCGTCTGACTACCCTTCTGGTTCCTGACTTCTGGCTTCGCAAGACCCTGCTTCGGTTTAGCCATCCGCTTGGACTTTTGCCTTACAGCTTGATTTTCAATAAAGCCTTCTTATTTCCACTTATCTCTTGTTGTACGTCTGGTTCATGGTTCCATGACAGGAAGAAGGAGAAAATGGAGTTTGCAAGCCTCTCTGAAACGCACAAAATTCTCACTACCCCCGGAGAACGTATCTGGGAGCGAGATATTAGGCTCAGAACAAACTCCATGAACGCAAGCTGAACCGGTCGCTAGAAACTGAGAAAGAGTCTTACGGAGATCAGCTACCTCCAATGAAAGACCCTGGAAGTGTTCAGTCAAAAGTGAAACCGGATCCATGCTTGCGACGGTTTAGGCGGCTTATAATGTCACGGAAGGTGTACAGGGAACAAGACAATGCAAAATGAATATATGACTCACTGGATCCAAAACTAAGGAACAAAAGGGAGACCCCTGCATAAGACCTGGCACTCTCCCTGTCTGCTCAGCCTATGCGAAAATCCCAATGGTGGATGATCGCATATCCACGTACCTCGACTGTATACCACCTGAACACCCTACAATAGTGAGGGGACACGACCACCGGCTCCCTACACTAGACACGGAGGGAGTCAGGGTCACCTGGGATCCAGCAAACAGAAAATCGCAAATAAATGTACAGCAGTTATTATGTAGAAGGCTGGAAAATAGGATCAGCATGCACACACACTCCAGGAAGTTGTATAAGCCGCACACTAATGCATTATGGGGAGGAATTTAAAGGGATGCAATCAGTCCAACTACATGACAGCTGAGAGAGGCTAACGAGATGAGGAACTGAAATTCAAAACAAAGAAAACTTAAGGAGGAGGTTCTGAAAGCCTTCTGTCAGAGCTTCTCCGCTGTCTGGTTGTGACACGTGACTTGTCTGACCACAGAACAGTCTTCCATTTTGCCACACTCCATTTTAAATGATCCCTGGCCCAGTGAAAACACCTGAGCTTGTGGATCTTGCTTAGAAATTGCTTCTTCTTTGCACTGTAGAGTTTCAGCTGGCAACGGCGGATGGCACTGTGGATTGTGTTCACTGACAATGATTTCTGGAAGTATTCCTGAGCCCATTCTGTGATTTCCTTTACAGTAGCATTCCTGTTTGTGGTGCAGTGTCGTTTAAGGGCCCGGAGATCACGGGCATCCAGTATGGTTTTACGGCCTTGACCCTTACGCACAGAGATTGTTCCAGATTCTCTGAATCTTCGGATGATGTTATGCACAGTTGATGATGATAGATGCAAAGTCTTTGCAATTTTTCACTGGGTAACACCTTTCTGATACTGCTCCACTATCTTTCTGAGCAACATTGTGGGAATTGGTGATCCTCTACCCATCTTGGCTTCTGAGAGACACTGCCACTCTGAGAAGCTCTTTTTATACCCAATCATGTTGCCAATTGACCTAATTAGTGTTAATTGGTCTTCCAGCTCTTCGTTATACTCAAATTTACTTTTTCCAGCCTCTTATTGCTACTTGTCCCAACTTTTTAGGGATTTGTTGACACCGTGAAAATTTGAATCAACGTATTTTTCCTTTAAAATGATAGATTTACTCGGATTAAACATTTGATCTGTCATCTACGTTCTATTACAAACAAAATATTTGCCATCTCCACATCATTGCATTCAGTTTTTATTCACAATTTGTTTAGTGTCCCAACTTTTTGGGAATCTGGTTTGTACATGCTTCCACAAAATACTGATTTAGAGCTGAGATATATACCTGCTTCCACAAAATACCAATTAAGGGGTTCAATATACCTGTCTCCACCAAATTTTGATTGAGGGGTGCAATATACCAGCTTCCACAAAATAATGTTTGAGGGCTGCAATATAACTGCTTTTGCAAAATACTGATTAAGGGGTTTGATATACCTGTTTCCACCAAATATTGATTAAGGGGTGCGATATATCTGTTTCCACAAAATAATGGTTAAAGGGTTTGATATACTTGCTAACACAAATTACTGATTAAGGGGTTTGATATACCTACTTCCACAAAATACTGATTAAGGGGTTCAATATACATGTTTCTACCAAATATTGATTAAAGGGGTGCGATATACCTGCTTCCACAAATTACTGATTTAGGGGTTTGATATACCTGTCTCCACCAAATTTTGATTGAGGGGTGCAATATACCAGCTTCCACAAAATAATGTTTGAGGGCTGAAATATAACTGCTTTTGCAAAATACTGATTAAGGGGTTTGATATACCTGTTTACACTAAATTATAGATTGAGGGGTACGATATACCACCTTCCAGAAAATAATGATTAAGGGATTTGATATAACTGCTTCCACAAAATCAGTTTGAGGCTTCCGATATACCTGCTTCCACAAAATACTAATTAGGGGTTCAATATACCTGTCTCCACCAACTTTTGATAGAGGGGTTGCGATATACCTGGTTCACAAAAAACTGATTAAGGAGTTTGATATACTGCTTCCACAAAACATTGTTTGAGGCTTGCGATATACCTGCTTCCACAAATTACTGATTAAGGGGTTTGATATATCTGTTTCCACCGAATATTGATTGAGGGGTGCGATATTCCTGCTTCCACAAAATACTGATTTAGGGGTTTGATATACCTGTTTCCACCAAATAATGATTGAGGCCTGCGATATACCTGCTTCCACTAAATACTAATTAAAGGGTTCGATATATCTGTTTCTACCAAATATTGATCGAGACTTCCGATAAACCTGCTTCCACAAAATACCAAATAAAGGGTTCAATATATCTGTCTCCACCAAATTTTGATTGAGGGGTGCGATATACCTGCTTCCACAAAAAAACTGATTAAGGGGTTTGATATACTGCTTCCACAAAATATTGATTGAGGCCTGCGATATGCCTGCTTCCACAAAATACTGATTAAGGGGGTTGATGTACCTGTTTACACTAAATATTGATTGAGGGGTGCGATATACCACCTTCCAGAAAATAATGATTAAGGGATTTAATATATCTGCTTCCACAAAATACTGATTAAGGGGTTTAATAAACCTGTTTTCTCCAAATACTGATTGAAGGCTGCGATATACCTGCTTCCACAAAATACTGATTAGGCGGTTTGATATACCTGCTTCCACAAAATACTGATTGAGGGCTGAGATATATACCTGCTTCCACTAAATACTGATTAATGGGTTCGATATACCTGTTTCTACCAAATATTGATTGAGGCCTGTTATATACATGCTTCCAAAAATCACTGATTAAGGGGTTTGATATACCTGCTTCAACAAAAAACTGATTGAGGGTTGCAATATACCTGCTTTCACAAAATACTAATTCTGGGGTTCGATATACCTGTTTCTACCAAATATTGATTGAGGCCTGCTATATACCTGCTTCCAAAAATCACTGATTAAGGGGTTTGATATACCTGCTTCGACAAAATACTGATTGAGGGCTGCAATATAAATACTTCCACAAAATACAGATTAAGTGGTTCAATATACCTGTCTTCAACAAACAGTAATTGAGGAGAGCGATTTACATAATTCCACACAAAAACTGATAAAGGGGTTTGATATTGCTGCTTCCACAAAATATTGATTTAGGCCTGCGATATTCCAGTATCCAGAAAAAAATGATTAAGGGATTTGATATAACTGCTTCCACAAAATTCTGATTGAGGGCTACAATATACCTGCTTCCACAAAATATTGATTAAGGGGTTCGATATACATGTTTTAACTAAATTCTGATTGAGGGCTGCGATACACCTGCTTCCACAAAATACTGATTAAGGGGTTTTATATACCTGCTTTCATAAAATACTGATTTAGGGCTGAGATATATACCTGCTTCCACTAAATACTGATTAAAGGGTTCGATATATCTGTTTCTACCAAATATTGATCGAGGCTTCCGATAAACCTGCTTCCACAAAATACCAAATAAGGGGTTCAATATATCTGTCTCCACCAAATTTTGATTGAGCGGTGCGATATACCTTTTTCCACAAAAAACTGATTAAGAGGTTTGATATACAAACCGGATTCCAAAAAAGTTGGGACACTAAACAAATTGTGAATAAAAACTGAATGCAATGATGTGGAGATGGCAAATGTCAATATTTTATTTGTAATAGAACGTAGATGACAGATCAAACGTTTAATCCAAGTAAATGTATCATTTTAAAGGAAAAATACGTTGATTCAAATTTTCACGGTGTCAACAAATCCCCGAAAAGTTGGGACAAGTAGCAATAAGAGGCTGGAAAAAGTAAATTTGAGCATTACGAAGAGCTGGAAGACCAATTAACACTAATTAGGTCAATTGGCAACATGATTGGGTATAAAAAGAGCTTCTCAGAGTGGCAGTGTCTCTCAGAAGCCAAGATGGGTAGAGGATCACCAATTCCCACAATGTTGCTCAGAAAGATAGTGGAGCAATATCAGAAAGGTGTTACCCAGCGAAAAATTGCAAATACTTTGCATCTATCATCAACTGTGCATAACATCATCCGAAGATTCAGAGAATCTGGAACAATCTCTGTGCGTAAGGGTCAAGGCCGTAAAACCATACTGGATGCCCGTGATCTCCGGGCCCTTAAACGACACTGCACCACAAACAGGAATGCTTTGTCAGTGAACACAATCCACCGTGTCATTCGCCGTTGCCAGCTGAAACTCTACAGTGCAAAGAAGAAGCCATTTCTAAGCAAGATCCACAAGCTCAGGCGTTTTCACTGGGCCAGGGATCATTTAAAATGTGGCAAAATGGAAAACTGTTGTGTGGTCAGACGAGTCACGATTCGAAGTTCTTTTTGGAAATCTGGGACGCCATGTCATCCGGACCAAAGAGGACAAGAACAACCCAAGTTGTTATCAACGCTCAGTTCAGAAGCCTGCATCTTTGATGGTATGGGGTGGCATGAGTGAGTGTGGCATGGGCAGCTTGCATGTCTGGAAAGGCACCATCAATGCAGAAAAATATATTCAGGTTCTAGAACAACATATGCTCCCATACAGACGTCATCTCTTTCAGGGAATACCCTGCATTTTTCAACAAGATAATGCCAGACCACATTCTGCATCAATCACAACATCATGGCTGCGTAGGAGAAGGATCTGGGTACTGAAATGGCCAGTCTGCAGTCCAGATCTTTCACCTATAGAGAACATTTGGCGCATCATAAAGAGGAAGGTGCAACAAAGAAGGCCCAAGACAATTGAACAGTTAGAGGCCTGTATTAGACAAGAATGGGAGAGCATTCCTATTTATAAACTTGAGAAACTGGTCTCCTCGGTCCCCAGACGTCCGTTGAGTGTTGTAAGAAGAAGGGGAGATGCCACACAGTGGTGAAAATGGCCTTGTCCCAACTTTTTGGGGATTTGTTGACACCATGAAATTCTGATTCAACATATTTTTCCCTTAAAATGGTACATTTTCTGAGTTTCAACTTTTGTTCCGTGATTTATGTTCTATTCTGAATAAAATATTAGAAGTTGGCACATCCACATTATTGCATTCAGTTTTTTTTCACGATTTGTATAGTGTCCCAACTTTTTGGGAATCCGGTTTGTACATGATTCCCCAAAATACTGACTAAGGGGTTCAATATACGTGTTTCCACAAAATATTGATTGAGGCCCACGATATACCTGCTTCCACAAAATATTGATTAAGTGGTTGGATATACGTTTTACTACCAAATATTGATTAAGGCCTTCAATATACCTGCTTCCACAAAAAAATGATTAATGAGTTCGGTATACATGTTTCTAGCAAATAATGATTGAGGTCTACAATATATCTACTTCCACAAAATACTGATTGAAGGCTGATATATACCTGCTTCCACAAAATACTGTTTAAGGGATTTTATATACCTGCTTCCTCTTAATACTGAATAAGGCCTGCGATATATACCTACTTCTACTAAATACTGATTAAGTGGTTGGATAGGGAAAATTCTTACCAGGACTTTACTTTCCTTGAGTCCGAAGGCAGCACAGAATGGGGTTAACCTTGTCGTCATCTTTTCCAGGACCACCCACCTAGAACATATTAATTAACAATTAATCAATTAATTCACTCTCTTATAAGATCCCCTCTCCCACATTGCCTCCTTGTGTTTAAAAAATAGACTCCGACAAATAGTGAATGCCAAAAAAAAGAATTTATTAGGGAGGGTATACTTGTGCTGCCTTCGGACTCAAGGAAAGTAAAATCCCGGTAAGAATTTTCCCTTTCTTGTTTCGTCCTTCGGCAGCACAGAATGGGATTTTTATAGATCTCAAAGGGGGGGATTTCAGAAAGAGCTGCCGATAATACTCCAGTGCCAAAGGCTGAGCTTCTAGCTTTGATGTCCAGACGGTAGTGTTTTACAAAGGTGAGAGATGAAGACCAAGATGCTGCATTGCAGATTTCTTCTATCGGAACTTGTGCCATCTCTGCCCAGGAAGTAGCTGTGGCTCTGGTGGAGTGAGCTCTGACAGGAAATGGAGGAGGTATGGCCTCAAGTGAATAAGCTTCCAGAATAGTGGACTTTATACATCTTGTGAGGGTATCTTTGGAAGGTGAGAGTCCTTTCCTTGGGCCAGAGAAAAGAACGAATAGGTTTTCACTGCTTCTGAATTCTCCTGTTCTTTGGAGATAAATCTCTAATGCTCTTTTCACGTCCAAGGTATGGCAGAGATTCTGTTGTTCATTGAGAGGCTCGGGACAGAACACAGGAAGGAACGCATCTATTTTTGTTTACTGAAGACGGAACCTTGGGCATGAAGAATGGCATGGTGCGAAGCAATATTCCATCCGGAAGGAAACGTAAGTATGGAAACTTGGATGATAAGGCTTGGAGCTCCCCCAGTCTTTTTGCAGAAGTGATGGCTGTGAGAAAAAGTGCCTTATAAGAAAGCCACTTGAGGTCAGCTTCTTCCAATGGTTCAAATGGAGAGAGGGTCAGCCTTTTCAGAACCAAGGAAAGATCCCAGACCGGAAATAGATCCCTATGCGTAGGGTTAAGTCTTCTGACCGCCTTAAAAAATCTGAGGACTAACGGATGATGGAGGTATTTATTCTCAGTCATGGAATTAATAGCGGTCATATGTGATCTTAGGCTATTGGGCTTCAGCCCTTTCTGGAATCCATCTTGAAGAAACTGAAGGATGGAGGAAACATTAATATTTTCATGGCCAGTCCCCGACATCCAGGACATAAATCTTCTCCAGACTTTAGCATATTTTCTATTCGTATAATCTTTTCTCGAAGAAAGCAGTGTATTAACAACTGATTGTGAGAGGCCTTTTCCCTCTAATCTACTTCTTTCAGCCTCCAAGTAGTAAGGTGTAGACGGTCCAGACTTTGGTGATGCAGCCCATTCTGAATCAGAAGATCCGGACGTAGAGGAAGTTTCCAGAAGTTGCCTTTGGACAGCTGGAATAGGAGAGGGAACCACGACCTCCTCGGCCAAAAGGGAGCTATTATTATGGCTTGAGGTTTCTCCTCTACTATTTTCCTCAGGACTCTCGGGATAAGGGGAACTGGAGGGAAGATGTAGACTGACAGATGTTTCCAATTCATAGAGAATGCATCTACTACAGTGGGATTGTCGTGACTATTTAGAGAACAGAATCTGTCCAGCTTCTTGTTTTTTGCTGATGCCATCAGTTCCCAGGTCGGTGTCCCCCATCTGGCTATGATCTGGTGAAAGATGATTGGGTTGAGCTCCCAGTCGGCTTGATTGATTGTCTTCCTGCTCAGATGGTCCGCTCGATTATTGTAGCAAGCTCTGATATGCGTTGCTTTTAATTCCAGCAGATGTAATTCTGCCCACTTGAATATTTTCTTGCATAGTCTCAGAAGACGAGAGCTTCTTGTCCCACCCTGTTTGTTTAAATAAAATACGGTCGATAGGTTGTCTGATCGAATCAACACATGCTTCCCTGATACATAGGTTTTGAACCGGTAGAGGGCTAACAGGACTGCTTTCATCTCTTTGTAGTTTGAGGACTGTTTCTTCTCATTGGAAGACCAGAGGCCCTGCACCCATTTGTCCTGGAGGTGAGCCCCCCATCCTCGACCGGAAGCATCTGTGGTGATGATCACTGGGGTAAGAAACCGGAAATTTTTTCCCATAGTCAGATGACTCGTGCGTAACCACCATCTGAGGCTCTGGATAGTAGAGGGTCTCATCCTCATTCTTGCGTCCAATTTGAATTTGTTCCGATGCCAGGCATGTAGCATATCTTGTTGCAGATCTCTGCTGTGAATATTCGCCCAGGGAACAGCATCTGAGACTGATGTGATGTCCGAGAGTCTTCATCACTGCGGATCGACGGGAAATGAAGAGACATCAATATTTTTATTTCTTTCTTCAGAGTCCTTACTTTCCCAGGGGGGAGATAGAGCTTCATGGCCCTTGTGTCTATGGTGAAGCCCAAGAAGGTCTTGGAGGTAGCTGGGACGATATCCGATTTCTCCCAGTTCACTAGGAATCCCACTGACTGTAGGAGTTCTATAGTCTTCTTTAAATGTAAACGTAGTAGGGCTTCTGACTCGGCTGCAATGAGCCAGTTATCCAGGTAGGGGAAGATCTGGATTCCTTGGAGGCGAAGTGTTACTGCAATTACAACAGCTATCTTCGTAAAGACTCTTGGGGCTGAACATAGTCCAAATGGCAGGGCTTTGAACTGGTAGTGAAGTGTCACCCCATTTCTCTTGATGGCCACTCTTAAGAATTTTCTCGACTCTTGACTTATTGGGACATGGAGGTATGCGTCCTTTAGGTCTAAAGACGCCATAAACACCTTCCCCCTGAGAACAGCCGTGATGGATCTTATCGTCTCCATTTTTAAGTGAATTTTCTTCATATAACGGTTCAGGTAGCGGAGGTCTATAATCAACCGACTTTTGCCATGTCTTTTTGGAATACAGAAAATCCTGCAATATACTCCCGAAGAGAACTTGGAACTTTCTCCAGAACTCCTTTGCCTAGGAACTCGTTTATTAGTAGAAAGACTTGTGGATTCTGCCCCTTGCTGAGTACAAATCTGTTTCTTGGCAAGTAATCGAGTTCTAGTCGATAACCTCTTATAATATCTAGGACCCAGATGTCTGAAGTGATGTGACACCAGTTTTCGTAGAAGAGAGATAACCGACCTCCTACTTTCTGTCTTCTGGCGTCAGAACTCAGATTTTGGGGGTCTGTTGTCCTCTCCCTTTCTCTTAGACTTCTCTGAGGAGGTCCAGGCTCTTCGGTCAGATCTTCCTCGTCCAGAACGTCCTCTGAAGTTTGATCTTCTTGAATCTTGTCCCCTATAGGGGCGAAAAAATCTGGTTTTGTCCCTGCGTCTGGGCTGCGGAAAGTTCAAAGCTTTATCTTCCTTGTTAGCCTTCAGCAGTTTATCTAACTGTGATCCAAACAGCTTCCCAGGTTCAAAGGGGAGGGCACACAGGTTGTTTTTTGACGAGGAGTCACCAGACCAAATCTTCAGCCAGAGAGATCTATGGATCGAGTTGGCCAATGCCATGTTCTTGGCACATAATCGTATAGTATCAACCGAGAAGTCACAGAGAAATTCTGCTGCTGATTTGAATGTAGGCAATTGCTTGAGAAGTTCTTCTCTTGATACTCCATCTTCAATGTCCCTGCCCAGATGGCTGAGCCACACTCTAAGTGCTCGAGCAACAGGAACGGACGCCATTGCAGCCTTATTAAGAGAAGCGAGATACGTATGTTGTCTTTTGAGGAGACCATCGGCCTTTTTTTTCCATAGGATCCTTCAACGGGGATGAATCGTCAGAGGAAAAAAATGATCTTTTGGCTAATCAGGCTACAGCCGGGTCCACTTAACCCGGGGTACCCCAGGAGGATGATTCCACTGGATCTGTTTTGTATACACTTCTGAATCTGGATCCTAAATTTATTCTTCCTACCAGATGTTCCCATTCTTTAGACATTATGGCATCCAGGACTGGGTCTCCAGGAAACACTGACGCCTTCTTTTTAGGAAAATAAAAAAGATCCTCTTCATTATGTTTGCTACATTTTTCCTTATTGGCTTCCATGATATTCTTGACCTCTTTAATCAGCTGATTTGTGTCCGCCTTATCAAATAGAAAATTGTCCTCAATAACAGGAGAATCTAAAAATGAGGAGATTTCTCCTTCGGAGCGTGACGATTTCTCAGACGAGGATGGGGAACGCGGTCTCCTTTTAGTACCCTTCTTCTTTGCCTTGGATTTCTTAAGGAAGGATTTAAAGAGGGAAACCATCTTCCTCATCTCGTCGTCCGAAGAATCATCAGGGTGAGAACATTGCTCATAGATATTAGTGGTGTGATTATCCGGCAGGGGTTGAAGACAGGAAATGCAGCGGGGAGAGCTAGACCTCAGTTTTTTCCTTGGCGGAGAGGGTTCCTGGGTATCCCGATGGCACCTTATGCAGAGGTCCTGAGGGAAGTCATCTGGGAGTGGCTGCTCACATGAATGGCACATCCTGTGCCTGCTTTTGCGGGAACTTTTTTCTCCTATGCCAGACGCGCTGGACATCTGAATGGAGAAACAGAGCATAAAAAAATCTAATATGCTGCAGACTTAAAGAAAAACTTAGGTTCCCATATTATCAGAAGGTTTGCCTGACAATAGGACAGGCCTATACCTTTAAAACTCTAGAGCTCGGCTGCCAGGCACAACAGGAACCAAAGCTCAGCAAGACCGCACTTTTAAATTCTAATTCGGTGCCAGATCGGGAGAGAGGCCGCTTCAGATGATGTCAGACGCACTGCGCCTGCGCCTGCGTTCCACATGCGTTCCACCATACCAGAAGTACCGGCATCGGAGCTCCTTCAGCAGGTACTTGAGGCTCTTCCTGATAGTTCAGTCCCCGATCCAAAGGGCGCTTAGCGGGTCAGACATGGAGCCAGGACACACATGGCTATCCCCATTCTGAGGCCTCTGCACCTTGTCACAACAAGGTATAACGACCGTACGATATAGGTGGGCTCAGATGAGGACAAAAAAAAAAAACACAAGGAGGCATTGTGGGAGAGGGGATCTTATAGGAGAGTGAATTAATTGATTAATTGTTAATTAATATGTTCTAGGTGGGCGGTCCTGGAAAAGATGACGACAAGGTTAACCCCATTCTGTGCTGCCGAAGGATGAAACGGGAAATAGGTTTTTCTAACAAATATTAATTGAGGCCTTCAATATACCTGCTTCCAGAAAATACTGAGTGAGGACTGCGATATACCTGCTTCCACAAAATACTGATTAATGGGTTTGGTATACTTGTTTCTACCAAATATTGATTGAGGCCTACGATATAACTACTTCTAAAAAATACTGATTGAAGGCTGCTATACACCTGCTACCACTAAATACTATTTAAGTTGTTAGATATACCTGTTTTTACCAAATATTTATTATGGACTGCAATATTCCTACTTCTACAAAATACTGATTAAGGGGTTTGATATACCTGCTTCCACCAAATAATAATTGAGGCCTACGATATACCCTCTTCCACAAAATACTGATTATGGGGTTTGATATACATGTTTACACCAAATATTGATTAAGGCCTGCAATATACCTGCTTCCACAAAATACAGATTAAGGGATTTGATATACCTGATTTCACAAAATACTGATTGAGGGCTACGATATTCCTGCTTCCACAAAATACTGATTAAGGGGTTCGAGATACCTGTATCCTCCAAATATTGATTGAGGGGTGCGATATATCGGTTTCCACAAAATAATTGTTACAGGGTTTGATATACTTGCTTCCACAAATTATTGAATAAGGGGTTTTATATACCTACTTCAAAAAAATACTGATTAAGCGGTTCAATATACCTGTTTCTATCAAATATTGATTGAGGCGTGCGATATACCTGCTTCCAGAAAATACTGATTTAGGGGTTGGATATACCTGCTTCCACCAAATAAAAATTGATGCCTCCGATATACCTGCTTCCACAAAAAAAATGATTAAGGGGTTTGATATACATGTTTTCACGAAATATTGATTGAGGCTTGTGATATACCTGCTTCCATAAAATACAGATTAAGGGGTTCGATATACCTGTCTCCACCAAATATATATTGAGGGGTGCGATATAATTGATTCCACAAAATAATGATTAGGGGATTGATATAACTGCTTCCACAAAATACTGATTGAGGGATGCGATATAACTGCTTCCACAAAATTCTGAATAAAGGGTTCGATATACCTGTTATTACAAAATATTTATTGAGGCTTCCGATATGCTGCTTCCACAAAAGACCAATTAAGGGGTTCAATATAGCTGTCTCCACCAAATTTAGATTGAGGAGTGCGATATAACTACTTCCACAAAATACTGATTAATAGGTTCGGTATACCTGTTTCTACCAAATACTGATTAAGGGATTTGATATACCTGCTTCCTCTTAATACTGAATGAGGACTGCGATATATACCAACTTCCACTAAATAATGATTAGGTGGTTGGATATGCGTTTTTCTACCAACTATTGATTGAGGCCTTTAATATACCTACTTCCACAAAATACTGATTAAAGGCTGCTATATACTTGCTACCACAAAATAATTTTTAAGTGGTTCGATATACCTGTTTATACCAAATATTAATTATGGACTGCAATATTCCTAGTTCCACAAAATACTGATTAAGGGGTTTGTTATACATGTTTCCACCAAATATTAAATAAGGCCTGCAATATACCTGCTTCCACAAAATACAGATTAAGGGATTTGATATACCTGATTTCACAAAATACTGATTGAGAGCTACGATATTCCTGCTTCCACAAAATACTGATTAAGGGGTTCAATATACCTGTATCCTCCAAATTTTGAATGAGGGGTGCGATATAGCTGCTTCCACAAAAAACAGATTATGGGGTTGATATACTGCTTCAACAAAATATTGATTGAGGCCTGCGATAGACCTGCTTCCACAAAATACTGATTGAGGTCTGCGATATGCCTGCTTCCACAAAATACTGATTAAAGGGTTTGATATACTTGTTTCTACCAAATATTTATTGAGTCTTCCAATATACCTGCTTTCACAAAATACCAAATAAGGGGTTCAATATAGCTATCTCAACCAAATTTTGATTAAGGGGTGCGATATACCTGCTTCCACAAAATACTGATTAAGAGGTTTGATATATCTGTTTCCACCGAATATTTATTGAGGGGTGCGATATTCCTGCTTCCACAAAATAATGATCAAGGGGGTTGATATAACTGCTTCACCAAAATACTGTTTGAGGGCTGCAATATACCTCCTTCTACAAAATTCTGATTAAGTGGTTCGATATACCTGTTTCTACCAAATATTGAATAAGGGCTGCTATAAACCTACTTCCACAAAATAATGATTGAGGGCTGCGATATACCTGCTTCCACAAAATACTGACTAAGGTGTTCGATATACCTGTTTCCACTAAATATTGATTGACGCCTGCAATATATCTGCTTCCACAAAATATTGATTAAGGGGGTTGATATACCTGCTTCAACAAAATACTGTTTGAGGGCTACAATATACCTACTTCCATAAAATTCTGATTAAGGGGTTCGATATACCTGGTTCCACAAAATATTGATTATGGGGTGTGATATATCTGTTTCCACAAAATATTGGTTAAAGTGTTTGATATGCCTGCTACCACAAATTACTGATTAAGGGGCTTGATATACCTACTTCCACAAAATGTTAATTAAGGGGTTCAATATACCTATTTCTACCAAATATTGATTGAGGGGTGCGATATACCTACTTTCACAAAATACTGATTTAGGGTTTTGATATACCTGCTTCCACCAAAAATTGATTGAGGCCTACGATATACTTGCTTCTACAAAATACTGATTAAGGGATTTAATATAACTGCTTCCACAAAATACTGATTGAGGGCTACAATATACCTGCTTCCAAAAAATTTTGATTATGGGGTTCGATATATTTATTTTCACCAAATACTGATTGAAGGCTGCTATATACCTGCTTCCACAAAATACGGATTAAGGGGTTTGATATACCTGCTTCCTTAAAATAAAGATTGAGGGCTGCGATATATACCTGCTTCCACTAAATACTGATTAAGGGGTTTGATATACCTGTTTCTACCAAATATTGATAGAGGCCTGCTATATACCTGATTCCACAAAATATTGATTAAGGGGTTTGATATACGTGCGTCTACAAAATACTGATTTAAGGGCTGCGATATACCAGATTCCACAAAATATTGATTAAGGGGTTTGATATACCTGTTTCTACTAAATATTGATTAAGTCTTTCCATATACCTGCTTCCACAAAATACCGATTAAGGTGGTTCGATATACCTGTCTTCACTAAATAGTGATTGAGGGGTGTGATATACCTGCTTCCACAGAAAACGGATTCAGTGGTTTGATATAACTGCTTCCACAAATTACTAATTAAGGGGTTTGATATACCTACTTCCACAAATGACTGATTAAGTGGTTCAATATACCTGTTTCTACCAAATATTGATTGAGGCCTGCGATATACCTATTTCCACAAAATAGTGATTAAGGGGTTTGATATAACTATTTACACCAAATATTGATTCAGGGGTGCGATATACCACCTTCCGGAAAATAATGATTAAGGAATTTGTTATAACTGCTTCTACAAAATTCTGATTGAGGGCTACAATATTCCTGCTTCCACAAAATACTGATTAAGAGGTTCGATATACCTGTTTCTACCAAATATTGATTGAGGCTTGCGATATACCTGCTTCCATAAAATACTGATTAAGGGGTTCGATATACCTGTCTCCACCAAATATATATTGAGGGGTGCAATATAATTGATTCCACAAAATAATGATTAGGGGATTGATATAACTGCTTCCACTAAATTCTGATTAAAGGGTTCGATATACCTGTTATTACACAATATTTATTGAGGCTTCCGATATACCTGCTTCCACAAAATACCAATTAAGGGGTTCAATATAGCTGTCTCCACCAAATTTAGATTGAGGAGTGCGATATACCTGCTTCCACAAAAAACTGATTAAGGGGATTGATATAACTGCTTCCACTAAATATTGCTTGAGTCCTGCGATATACCAGTTTTCACAAAATACTAATTAAGGGGTTTAATATACCTGTTTCAACCAAATATTGATTGAGGGGTGCGATATACCTGCTTTAACAAAATAATGAATAATGAATTTAATATACCTGCTTCCACAAAATACTAAATGAGGGCTGCGATATACATGATTCCACAAAATACTGACTAAGAGGTTCGATATACGTGTTTCGACCAAATATTGATTGAGGCAAGCGATATACCTGCTTCCTCTAAATACTGATTGAGGGCTACGATATACCTGCTTTCACAAAATATTGATTAAGTGGTTGGATATACGTTTTTCTATCAAATATTGATTAAGGCCCTAAATATACCTGCTTCTAGAAAATATTGATTGAGGACTGCGATATACCTGCTTCCACAAAATACTGATTAATGAGTTCGGTATACCTGTTTCTACCAAATATTGATTGAGGCCTACGATATAACTACTCCACAAAATACTGATTGAAGGCTGCTATATACCTGCTTCCACAAAATACTGATTAAGGGATTTGATATGCCTGCTTCCTCTTAATACTGAATAAGTCCTGCGATATATACCTACTTCTATTAAATACTGAAATATTTTTCTGTTATATAATTCCATTCGCAAGCCAGTGTGTGTCTGGCCCCAGACTTCTGTAGCCACTGGCTAGGCCTCCACTCATACCGTTAAAGGGTGTCACTCACTCACAAATACTTTTCAGATAAAAAAAAAATTATATTTAATATTTTTCTGTGATATAATCCCATTTGCAAGCCAGTGTGTGTCTGGCCCCAGACTGTACTGTGGCCACTGGCTAGGCCTCCACTCATACCGTTACAGGGTGTCACTCACTCACAAATACCTTGCAGATAAAAAATAATTATATTTAATATTTTTCTGTGATATAATCCCAGTTGCAAGCCAGTGTGTGTCAGGCCCACACAGACTGTACTGTGGCCACTGGCTAGGCCTCCACTCATACCGTTACAGGGTGTCACTCACTCACAAATACCTTGCAGATAAAAAAAAATCTATTTAATATGTTTCTGTGATATAATCCCAGTTGTAAGCCAGTGTGTGTCAGGCCAACACAGACTGTACTGTGCCCACTGCCCACCACTTATATAGGGTGGCACAGTACCTTGCACACATAGTACCACTTATCTAAAAAAAAAAGACAGACAGAGGCAGGCCACCCCGCTGGGGCCGTCGTGGTCGTGGTGCTATGATTTCCACTGGCCCTGGAATAATGCCCAGTGTTCAGAGGCCACGTACCCTGAACCCAAAAAATTCGGAGAAAATAGTTGACTGGCTTACATAGGACACCCAATCTTCAACTGCTTCCGCTAAGAACCTTGACGCACCATCCTCCTCCAGCTCAGCTTTGGTCACCTGCTCTCAAGTTACCACTCTCTGCCCACAGTCACGTGTCTGTAAAGGAAATGTTTGAGCGTAAGAAGCCAATGTCACAGAGTCACCCCCTTGCCCGGCGTCTGACAGCTGTCTTGACGGAACTCTTAGCCCGCCAGCTTTTACCATACCAGCTGGTGGAGTCTGAGGCCTTCAGAAAAGGTGGAAGGTACCCAGACGATTTTTTTTTTCAAAAAAGGCAATCCCAAACCTCTACTCAGTGATTGAAAAGGAAGTCATGGCATCTCTGGCACACAGTGTTTGGGCAAGGGACCATCTGACCACTGATACCTGGGTATCTGCACATTGGGTCAACCTGCTGACGGCTGCCAAGCATGGAATGCGTGGCTCTGCAGCGGAGTTGGTGACACCGCCACAACTTGCAGGCAGGCCTACTGCCAACTCCTCTACTCCTCCTACTCCATCCTCTTCCATAACCTCCTTGGCTGAGTCATCTTCTGCTGCGGCGTCTGGCTGCACTTTAAAATGAATCCCCCCAGCTCCCCAGGGGCTATTCCACATCCCGGATACGACAGTGTCACGCTGTCTTGGTGTTGACTTGCCTGAAATCAGAGAGCCACACCGGTGGATCAGTGGCTGACCCGGCACCAACTGGAGATCGGCAAAGTGGTGTGTGACAATGGAAGCAATTTGTTGGCGGCATTGAATTTGGGCAAGTTGTCACATGTGCTGTGCATGGCACATGTGTTGAATCTCATCGTACAACGCTTTGTGTCTAAGTACCCAGGCTTACAGGACGTCCTCAAGCAGGCCAGGAAGGTGTGTGGCCATTTCAGCCGTTCCTACACGGCCATGGCGCACTTTTCAGACATTCAGTGCCGAAACAACATGCCAGTGAGGTGCTTCATTTGCGACAGCCCGACACTTTGGAATTCAACACTCCTAATGTTCGACCATCTGCTCCAACAAGAAAAAGCCGTCAACGAGTATTTGTATGATCGGGGTGCTAGGACAGCCTCTGCGGAGCTGGGAATTTTTTGCCACGTTACTGGACGCTCATGCGCAATGCCTGTAGGCTCATGCATCTTTTTGAGGAGGTGACAAACCTAGTCAGACGCACCGAAGGCACCATCAGCGACCTCATCCCATTTGTTTTCTTTCTGGAGCATGCCCTGCGAAGAGTGCTGGATCAGGCTGTAGATGAGCGTGAAGAGGAAGAGTTGTGGTCACCATCACCACCAGAAACAGCCTTGTCATCATCGCTTTCCGGACCTGCAGCAACGCTGCAAGAGGAGTATGAGGAAGAGGAGTCAGAGGAGGAATGTGGCTTTGAGGAGGAGGTAGACCAACCACAGCAGGCATCCCAGGGTGCTCGTTGTTGTCACCTATCTGGGACCCGTGGTGTTGTACGTGGCTGGGGTGAAGAACAGACCGTCAATTACATCAGTGAGGACGAGGAATGGGAAATGAGTAGCTCCGCATCCAACCTTGTGCAAATGGGGTCTTTCATGCTGTCATGTCTGTTGAGGGACCCTCGTATAAAAAGGATGAAGGAGAACGACCTGTACTGGGTGGCCACGCTACTAGACCCCCGGTATAAGCAGAAAGTAGCGGAAATGTTACCAAATTTCCGAAAGTCAGAAAGGATGCAGCAGTTCAAAACCAAATTAAAAAATATGCTTTACACAGCTTATAAGGGGGATGTCACAGCACAACTGGAATCTAACTAGGGAAGAGGTGAAAGTAATCCTCCTCCTACCACGACCACGGCGGCAAGGACAGGACGCTTTACAGATGTGTTGTTGATGGAGGACAAGCAGAGCTTTTTCAGTCCTACACATTGCCACAGCCATTCGAGATCCAGCCTTAGAGAACGACTCGACCGACAGGTAGCAGACTACCTCGCCTTAACTGCAGATATCGACACTCTGAGGAGCGATGAACCCCTTGACTACTGGGTGTGCAGGCCTAAGCTATCCCAGTTTGCGATAGAACTTTTGGCCTGCCCCGCTATAAGTGTCCTGTCAGAAAGGACCTTTAGTGCAGCAGGAGGCATTGTCACTGACAAAAGAAGTCGCCTCGGTCAAAAAAGTGTTGATTACCTCACCTTCATTAAGATGAATGAGGCATGGATCCTGAAGGGACTGACAGTGGGGGATACGTTTGACTAACAAAAGGCCTGATGACATGCCTTGGCCTCAAAATGGTCCCCACGCTGCTGTATTTAATGTCTGCATACCGGATGACTTTCGTGAATTCTCCGCCACCAAGTAGGGTTCAAGCCGCAATGTTTTAGTCACCTTTCTGCCTTGAAAACATCAACTTTTCTGGCCGCTGCTACAACAGCGGCTGCAACACTACCATTATTTTTCAGGCATGTGTACATGCCTAATTTTTCTGGCTTCTGGTGCTGCACTGTGGCTGCAAAAACAAAACAAAAAAAAAGGCACATACAAGTGTCAATTCCCCTTCGTGATCGTTACCTTGTTGTGGTGAAGGGGCTTGCGTATCACAATGAAGCGATCATCACCTCTATGAGTGTGTTGCCACACCCCAGATGATAATGTCGTTGCTTCATTATGATCAGATCAAAAACGATCGGCTGCATAATTTTTCATAGAAAAAACATTCATTTTTTTATTTTTTAAGTTGTATGGGTTTTTAATACATAAAATTAAAAAATTATAATAAAGTCTCTTAATAGTTTATTAGAAATAATGCAGACAATTTATAAAATCCCCATCAATTCCAATACAAAGCAAGTACAAAGCTCAGAACTAAATTATTGCAGGATGTCGTAATAGTTTGTTAATTCGACAATGGTTAATCAATTTGACACACGTCCCTGGATAGGGGACGTAACAGGGATTAAACTGATAGGAATAGTACTAGTTAAGACACCACTCATATAGGGTGTCACAGCACATTGCTCCATGCACGTGCAGTGCCCCAACTTGGGAGTAGGAGGACCGACCAAGCTGCTTTTTCCATCTCCCGGTTCCAAAAATCAATTCAGTTTGGTGTATCAGAGTTTGGTCTGTCACTGTAAAGGCAGTCGAAGGTATCCGGCCTAAATTTTTTTTCACAAAAGGCAATCCCTGATATGAGACGTAACAGGGATTAAACTGATGAGAATAGTACTACAGAAAATACCACTCACAGGTGTGACAGTAAATTGCACGGCGCAGACGCAGTGACCGTGGATTCAAACAAAGGGGAGGGAGCCAGCGTTTTTTAAACTATCTCCCCGTTCAAAAAATCGATTCAATTCACCTTTCGGGGACCCTTGGTGTTGTACGTGGCTGGGTGGAGGAAGAAACCTTCAATGACATTAACGGGACATGGCTAGCTTGGTATCCAACCTTGTGCAAATGGGAAGTTTGCGATTGGGCAAATGTACTGTTTGCGGTTATTTGCGGTGCATTAAAAGGGGAGTTTGGTCTGTCAATGTCTGTGACCCTCGGCGTAACCCTTACACTACCTGATCGATACAACATCATACCTGATCGTATACACACACTGGATGTTTTAAACCACGTTGTTCAAAAATTTTTGGGATTGTTAGGTGATCCGTGACAGTTTTTTCGTCTGTGGGTCTTCCTTGATTTTTGGAGGATCCACTGACATGAAAAAAAAGTCTTTTTGGTGTCCGCCTGGCCGTGCGAAGCCAAACGGATCCGTCCTGAATTACAATGCAAGTCAATGGGGACGGATCCGTTTGACGTTGACACAATATGGTGCCATTTCAAACGGATCCGTCCCCATTGACTTTTAATGTAAAGTCTGGAGTTCTTTTATACCATCGGATTGGAGTTTTCTCCAATCCGATGGTATATTTTAACTTGAAGCGTCCCCATCACCATGGGAACGCCTCTATGTTAGAATATACTGTCGGATATGAGCTACATCGTGAAACTCAGATCCGACAGTATATTCTAACACAGAGGCGTTCCCATGGTGATGGGGACGCTTCAGGTTAGAATATACTGAAAAACTGTGTACATGACTGCCCCCTGCTGCCTGGCAGGTGCTGCCAGGCAGCAGGGGGCAGACCCCCCCTGTTTTTAACTCATTGGTGGCCAGTGCGGCCGCCCCCCCCTCCCTCCCCTGTAGTTAACTCATTGGTGTCCAGTGGGCCCCCCCTCCCTCCCCTGTAGTTAACTCATTGGTGTCCAGTGGGCCCCCCCTCCCTCCCCTGTAGTTAACTCGTTGGTGGCCAGTGGGCCCTCTCCCCTCCATCCTATTTAAAATCGCCCCACCCCTATCATTGGTGGCAGTGGAGAGTACCGATCGTAGTCCCAGTGTAATCGCTGGGGCTCTGATCGGTAACCATGGCAACCGGGACGCTACTGCAGTCCCGGTTGCCATGGTTGCTTAGCAATTTGTAGAAGCTTCATACTTACCTGAAGAGCTGCGATGTCTGTGACCGGCCGGGAGCTCCTCCTACTGGTAAGTGAAAGGTCTGTGCGGCGCATTGCCTATAGCACAGACCTGTCACTTACCAGTAGGAGGAGCTCCCGGCCGGTCACAGACATCGCTGCTCGCAGGTAAGTATGAAGCTTCTACAAATTGCTAAGCTACCATGGCAACCGGGACTGCAGTAGCATCCCGGTTGCCATGGTTACCGATCGGAGTCCCAGCGATTACACTGGGACTCCGATTGGTACTCACCACTGCCACCAATGATAGGGGGGGCCATTTTAATTAGGAGGGGGAGGGAGGGGAGAGGGCCCACTGGCCACCAACGAGTTATCTACAGCGGAGGGAGGGGGGGCCCACTGGACACCAATGAGTTAACTACAGGGGAGGGAGGGGGGCTGGCTACCAACAAGTTAACTACAGGGGAGGGAGGGGGGGCCCACTGGCCACCAATGAGTTAACTACAGGGGAGAGGGGGGGGGCCCACTGGTTACCAACAAGTTAACTACAGGGGAGGGAGGGGGCCCACTGGCCACCAATGAGTTAACTACAGGGGAGGGAGGGGGGCCCACTGGCCACCAATGAGTTAACTACAGGGGGCAGTCATGTACACAGTTTTTCTGTATATTCTAACCTGAAGCGTCCCCATCACCATGGGAACGCCTCTGTGTTAGAATATACTGTTGGATCTGAGTTTTCACAAAGTGAAAACTCACCTCTGAAAAAGCTTTTATGCAGACGGATCTTCGGATCCGTCTGTATGAAAGTAACCTACGGCCACGGATCACGGACACGGATGCCAATCTTGTGTGCATCCGTGTTCTTTCACGGACCCATTGACTTGAATGGGTCCGTGAACCATTGTCCGTCCAAAAAATAGGACAGGTCATATTTTTTTGATGGACAGGAAACACGGATCACGGTCTCGGCTGCAAAACGGTGCATTTTCCGATTTTTCCACGGACCCATTGAAAGTCAATGGGTCCGCGAAAAAAAAAAAAAGAAAACGGCACAACGGCCACGGATGCACACAACGGTCGCGTGCATGAGGCCTAAGGAGTACGATATACCTGTTTCTACCAAAGATTGATTGAGGCTTGCGATATTCCTGCTTCCACAAAATACCGATTAATGGGTTTGATATACTGTCTTCACCAAATATTGATTGAGGGGTGTGATATACCTGCTTCCACAAAATATTGATTCAGTGATTCGATATACATTTTTCTACCAAATATTGATTGTATACTTCAATATACCTGCTTCCAGAAAATACTGATTGAGGCCTACGATATACCTACTTTGACAAAATACTGATTGAAGGCTGCTATATACGTGCTAACACAAAATACTGTTTAAGGGGTTTGATATACCTTTTTCTTCCAAATATTGATTGAGGCCTGCAACATTCTTGCCTCCACAAAATACTGATTAAGGGGTTTGATGTACCTGCTTCCACTAAATATTAATTGAGGCCTACGAAATACCCTCTTCCACAAAATACTGATTAAGGGGTTTTATATACAGTACAGACCAAAAGTTTGGACACACCTTCTCATTCAAAGAGTTTTCTTTATTTTCATGACTATGAAAATTGTAGATTCACACTGAAGGCATCAAAACTATGAATTAACACATGTGGAATTATATACATAACAAAAAAGTGTGAAACTTGGCATTCTCTTGATGAGCTTTAAGAGGTAGTCACCTGAAATGGTTTTCACTTCACAGGTGTGCCCTGTCAGGTTTAATAAGTCGGATTTCTTGCCTTATAAATGGGGTTGGGACCATCAGTTGTGTTGTGGAGAAGTCACAGCTGATAGTCCTACTGAATAGACTGTTAGAATTTGTAATATGGCAAGAAAAAAGCAGCTAAATAAAGAAAAACGAGTGGCCATCATTACTTTAAGAAATGAAGGTCAGTCAGTCTGAAAAATTGGGAAAACTTTGAAAGTGTCCCCAAGTGCAGTCACAGAAACCATCAAGCGCTACAAAGAAACTGGCTCACATGCGGACCGCCCCAGGAAAGGAAGACCAAGAGTCACCTCTGCTGCGGAGGATAAGTTCATCCAAGTCATCAGCCTCAGAAAATGCAGGTTAACAGCAGCTCAGATTAGAGACCAGGCCAATGCTACACAGAGTTCTAGCAGCAGACACATCTCTAGAACAACTGTTAAGAGGAGACTGTGTGAATCAGGCCTTCATGGTAGAATATCTGCTAGGAAACCACTGCTAAGGACAGGCAACAAGCAGAAGAGACTTGTTTGGGCTAAATAACACAAGGAATGGACATTAGACCGGTGGAAATCTGTGCTTTGGTCTGATGAGTCCAAATTTGAGATCTTTGGTTCCAACCACCGTGTCTTTGTGCGACGCAGAAAAGGTGAACGGATGGACTCTACAAGCTTGGTTCCCACCGTGAAGCATGGAGGAGGAGGTATGATGGTGTGGGGGTGCTTTGCTGGTGACACTTTTGGGGATTTGTTCAAAATTGAAGGCATCCTGAACCAGCATGGCTACCACAGCATCTTGCAGTGGCATGCTATTCCATCCGGTTTGCGTTTAGTTGGACCATCATTTATTTTTCAACAGGACAATGACCCAAAACACACCTCCAGGCTGTGTAAGGGCTATTTGACCATGAAGGAGAGTAATAGAGTGCTGCTCCAGATGACCTGGCCTCCACAGTCACCGGACCTGAACCTAATCGAGAAGGTTTGGGGTGAGCTGGACCGCAGAGTGAAGGCAAAAGGGCCAACAAGTGCTAAGCATCTCTGGGAACTCCTTCAAGACTGTTGGAAGACCATTTCAGGCTACTACCTCTTGAAGCTCATCAAGAGAATGCCAAGAGTGTGCAAAGCAGTAATCAAAGCAAAAGGTGGCTATTTTTGAAGAACCTAGAATATGACATATTTTCAGTTGTTTCACACTTTTTTGTTATGTATATAATTCCACATGTGTTAATTCATAGTTTTGATGCCTTCAGTGTGAATCTACAATTTTCATAGTCATGAAAATAAAGAAAACTCTTTGAATGAGAAGGTGTGTCCAAACTTTTGGTCTGTACTGTACATGTTTCCACCAAATATTGATTGAGGCCTGCAATATACCTGTTTCCACAAAATAGTGATTAGGGGTTCGATATTCCTGTCTTCACCAAATATTGATTGAGGGGTGCGATATACCTGCTTCCCCAAAAACTGATTGAGGCTACTTTCACACTAGCGTTCGGGGCTCCGCTTGTGAGTTCCATTTGAAGGCTCTCACAAGCGGCCCCGAACGCATCCGTACGGCCCCAATGCATTCTGAGTGGATGTGGATCGGTTTAGAATGCCTAAGTCTGGCACCGTTTGGCCTTGGATCCGTCCAGACTTACAATGTAAGTCAATGGGAACGGATCCGTTTGAAGTTGACACAATATGGCTCAATTTCAAACGGATCTGTCCCCCATTGACTTTTAATGTAAAGTATGGACGGATCCGTCTGACTAACTTTCACACTTTCACACATTTTTTCTGAAATATAATGCAGACGGATCCGTTCTGAACGGATCCCATCGTCTGCATTATAGGAGCGGATCCATCTGTGCAGACACCAGACGGATCCGCTTCGAACGCAAGTGTGAAAGTAGCCTAAGCGGTTTTATATAATTACTTCAACATAATATTGGATGAGGCCTGCAATATACCAGCTTCCAGAAAATAATGATTTTGGGATTTGATATAACAACTTCCACAAAATGCTTATTGAGGGCTACAATATATCTACGTCCACAAAATACTGATTAAGGGGTGTGATATGCAATTTTTTCAACAAATAATAATTAAGGGCTGCAATATACCTGCTTCCACAAAATACTGATTAAGGGGTTTGATATACCTGCTTATACAAAATACTGACTGAGGGCTGAGATATACCTGCTTCTACAAAATACTGATTAAGGAGTACAATATACCTGTTTCTACCAAATATTGATTGAGGCTTGCTATATTCCTGCTTCCACAAAATACAGATTAATGGGTTTAATATACTGTCTTCACCAAATATTGATTGAGGGGTGTGATATACCTGCTTCCACAAAATACTGATTAAGTGGTTTGATATACATTTTTCTACCAAATATTGATTGAGTCCTTCAATATACCTGCTTCCAGAAAATACTGATTGAGGCCTACGATATACCTACTTTGACAAAATACTGATTGAAGGCTGCTATATACCTGCTACTAAAAAATACTGTTTAAGGGGTTTGATATACCTTTTTCTACCAAATATTGATTGAGGCCTGCAATATTCCTGCTTCCACAAAATGCTAATTAAGGGGTTCGATATTCCTGCTTCCACTAAATATTAATTGAGGCATACGATATACCCTCTTCTACAAAATACTGATTAAGGGGTTTGATATACATTTTTCCACCAAATATTGATTGAGGGCTGCGATATACCTGCTTTTGCAAAATTATGATTTATAGGTTCGATATACCTGCTTCCACCAAATACTGATTGAGGGCTGCGATATACCTGCTTTTGCAAAATTATGATTTATAGGTTCGATATACCTGCTTCCACAAAATACTGATTGAGGGCTGTGATATACCTGCTTCCACAAAATACTGATTAAGTGGTTCGATATACATTTTTCTACCAAATATTGATTGAGGCCTTCGATATACCTGCTCCAAGAAAATAATGATTGAGGACTGCGATATACCTGTTTCCACAAAATACTGTTTATACCAAATATTGTTTGAGGCCTACGATATACCTACTTTACCAAAATACTGATTAAGGGGTTCGATATACCTGCTTCAACCAAATATTAATTGACAGACAGAAACAAATTGGTAGGTGTGGATCAATGGACAGTCAGCTGCGGTGCCCTTAATAGGACAGGTTCAAAGTCCTTAATACAAAGTGGAAAAGAGGTTAACGGGTGCCGCGCTAAATTATGAAGCAGTGTACGGGATCAAGAACCAGAATACAACGTGCCAAATTCGTATGATGCACAAGCGAAAAATTCAATCGATTGCAGCCCCTGACGAAGCTAAGTGCGAAACCCGGGTCGGGTATTTTACATGCTTGTGAAAACTTGCTTTTTGTAAGTAGATTAAAGTATTCCTACTTTTAAATCCCGAGGGTATTGCGCAATCTTTTTCTGTCCTTTACTAGGGTAATCCGGGCTGTTTCGGATCAAGCTTTTCGTGTGATTGTTACTCCAAAGGGAGATTTCATCGCATATTGCAGGCGGACATCCATTCCTTTGCATGTGAACTGGAAGACGTAAGACAGCCGTCTTCATATATGTGCAGCTGAGTAACAGGTTGCTGAAAATCTTCGCATGGTATATATGGAAGTGTGAGATCCGCCTGTATACTATTGTTTATGGATTTGGAATTTTTCGCTTGTGCATCATACGAATTTGGCACGTTGTATTCTGGTTCTTGATCCCGTACACTGCTTCAAATATTAATTGACGCCTACGATATACCCTCTTCCACAAAATATTGATTAAGGTGTTTGATATACATGTTTCCACCAAATATTGATTGAGGTGTGCAATATACCTGCTTGCACAAAATACTGATTAAGGGGTTAGATATAACTGCTTCCACAAAATACTAATTGAGGCTACAAAATTCCTGATTCCACAAAGTATTGATTAAGGCATTCATTATACCTGTTTACACCAAATATTGATTTAGGGGTGCGATATACCTGCTTTCACAAAATACAGAATATGGGGTTTGATATACCTGCTACCACGAAATACTGATTGAGGGCTGCGATTTACCTGCTTTTACACAATTCTGATTAAAAGGTTCGAAATGCCTGTTTCTAGCAAATATGATTGAGGCCTGCAATATACCTGCTTCCACAAAATACAGATTAAGGGGTTTGATATACCTGCTTCCACCAAATTATTATTGAGGCTTACGATTTACCTCATTACATAATATACTGATTAAGGGGTGTGATATTCCTTTTTCCACCAAATATTAATTGAGGGCTGCAATATACCTTCTTCCACAAAATATTGATTAAGGGGTTTGATATACCTGTCTTCACCAAATATTGATTGAGGGGTGCGATATACTAGCTTCCACAAAAAACTGATTGAGGGCTACGATATACCAGCTTCCAAAAAATACTAATTAAGGGGTTTGATATACCTATTTCAACCAAATATTGATTGAGGGGTGCGATATACCTGCTTCAACAAAATAATGATTGAGGGCTGCGATATACATGATTCCACAAAATACTGACTAAGGGTTTCGATATACGTGTTTCCACCAAATATTTATTGAGAGCCGCGATATACCTGCTTCCACAAAAATACTGATTGAGGGCTACGATATACCTGCTTCCAGAAAATATTGATTAAGTGGTTGGATATATGTTTTTCTACCAAATATTGATCGAGGCCTTCAATATACCTACTTCCAGAAAATCTTGATTGAGGACTGCGATATACCCGATTCCACAAAATGATTAATGGGTTCAGTATACATGTTTCTATTAAATATTGATTGAAGCCTACGATATAATTACTTCCACAAAATACTGATTGAAGGCTGCTATATACCTGCTACCACAAAATACTTTTTAAGTGGTTCGATATACCTGTTTCTACCAAATATTGATTATGAACTGCAATATTCCTACTTCCACAAAATACTGATTAAGGGGTTCAATATACCTGCTTCCACCAAATAATAATTGAGGCCTAAGATACACCCTATTATACAAAATACTGATTAAGGGGTTTGATATACATGTTTACACCAAATATTGATTAAGGCCTGCAATATACCTGCTTCCACAAAATACAGAATAAGGGATTTGATATACCTGATTTCACAAAATACTGATTGAGGGCTATGATATTCCTGCTTCCACAAAATACTTATTTAGGGGATCGATATACCTGTATCCTCCAAATTTTGATTTAGGGGTGCAATATAGCTGCTTCCACAGAAAACTGATTTAGGGGTTTGATATACTGCTTCAACAAAATACTGATTGAGGCCTGCAATATACCTGCTTCCACAAAATACTGATTGAGGTCTGCGATATGCCTGCTTCCACAAAATACTGATTAAAGGGTCCGATATACTTGTTTCTACCAAATATTTATTGAGGCTTCCGATATACCTACTTCTACAAAATACCAATTAAAGGGTTAAATATAGCTGTCTCAACCAAATTTTGATTAAGGGGTGCGAAATAACTGCTTCAACAAAGAACTGATTAAGGGGTTTGATATACTCCTTCCACAAAATATTGATTAAAGCCTGCTATATACCTACTTCCAAAAAATACTGATTAAGGGGTTTGAAATACATGTTTCCACTAAATATTGATTGACGCCTGCAATATAACTGCTTCCACAAAATATTGATTAAGGGGGTTGATATAAATGCTTAAACAAAATACTGTTTGAGGGCTGCAATATACCTGCTTCCACAAATTTCTGATTACGGTGTTCGATATACCGGGTTCCACAAAATATCGATTGAGGGGTGCGATATATCTGTTTCCACAAAATACTGGTTAAAGGGTTTTATATACCTGCTACCACAAATTACTGATTAAGGAATTTGATATACCTACTTCCACAAAATACTAATTAAGGGGTTCAATAAACCTATTTCTACCAACTATTTAATGAGGGGTGCGATATACCTACTTCCACAAAATACTGATTTAGAGTTTTGATATACCTGCTTCCACTAAAAATTGATTGAGGACTACGATATACTTGCGTCTACAAAATACTGATTAAGGGGTTTGATATACCTATTTACACCAAATATTAATTGAGGGGTGCGATATATCACCTTCCAGAAAATAATGATTAAGGGATTTGATATAACTGCTTCCACAAAATACTGATTGAGGGCTACAATATACCTGCTTCCAAAAAATACTGATTAAGGGGTACGATATACCTGTTTTCACCAAATACTGATTGAAGGCTGCGATATACCTGCTTCCACTAAGTACTGATTAAGTGGTTTGATTTACCTGTTTCTACCAAATATTGATTGGGACCTGCTCTATACCTGCTTCTACAAAATATTGATAAAGAAGTTTGATATACCTGCTTCTACAAAATACTGATTGAGGGCTGCAATATACCTGCTTCCACAAAATACTGATTGAGGTCTGCGATATGCCTGCTTCCACAAAATACTGATTAAAGGGTCCGATATACTTGTTTCTACCAAATATTTATTGAGGCTTCCGATATACCTACTTCTACAAAATACCAATTAAAGGGTTAAATATAGCTGTCTCAACCAAATTTTGATTAAGGGGTGCGAAATAACTGCTTCAACAAAGAACTGATTAAGGGGTTTGATATACTCCTTCCACAAAATATTGATTAAAGCCTGCTATATACCTACCTCCAAAAAATACTGATTAAGGGGTTTGAAATACATGTTTCCACTAAATATTGATTGACGCCTGCAATATAACTGCTTCCACAAAATATTGATTAAGGGGGTTGATATAAATGCTTAAACAAAATACTGTTTGAGGGCTGCAATATACCTGCTTCCACAAATTTCTGATTACGGTGTTCGATATACCGGGTTCCACAAAATATCGATTGAGGGGTGCGATATATCTGTTTCCACAAAATACTGGTTAAAGGGTTTTATATACCTGCTACCACAAATTACTGATTAAGGAATTGATATACCTACTTCCACAAAATACTAATTAAGGGGTTCAATAAACCTATTTCTACCAACTATTTAATGAGGGGTGCGATATACCTACTTCCACAAAATACTGATTTAGAGTTTTGATATACCTGCTTCCACTAAAAATTGATTGAGGACTACGATATACTTGCGTCTACAAAATACTGATTAAGGGGTTTGATATACCTATTTACACCAAATATTAATTGAGGGGTGCGATATATCACCTTCCAGAAAATAATGATTAAGGGATTTGATATAACTGCTTCCACAAAATACTGATTGAGGGCTACAATATACCTGCTTCCACAAAATACTGATTAAGGGGTACGATATACCTGTTTTCACCAAATACTGATTGAAGGCTGCGATATACCTGCTTCCACTAAGTACTGATTAAGTGGTTTGATTTACCTGTTTCTACCAAATATTGATTGGGACCTGCTCTATACCTGCTTCTACAAAATATTGATAAAGAAGTTTGATATACCTGCTTCCACAAAATACTGATTAACGGGTTTGATATACCTGTTTCTACCAAATATTGATTAAGTCTTGCAATATACATGCTTCTACAAAATACAGATTAAGGTGGTTCGAAATACCTGTCTTCAACAAATAGTAATTGAGGGGTGCGATATACCTGCTTCCACAAAAAACAGATTAAGGGGTTTGATATACCTGCTTCCACAAAATATTGATTGATGTCTGCGATATACCAGCTTGCAGTAAATAATAATTAAAGGATTTTATATAACCGCTTCCACAAAATGCTGATTGAGGGCTACAATCTACCTGCTTCCACAAAATACTGATTAAGGAATTTGATATACCTGCTTCCACAAATTACCGATTGAGGGCTGCAATATATACATGCTTCAATATATCTGTTTCTACCAAATATTGATTGAGGCTTGCAATATACCTGCTTCCGCAAAATACTGAAAAAGGGGTTCAATATACCTATCTTCACTAAATATTGATTGAGGGGTGCAATATGCCTGCTTCCCCAAAAAAAACTGATTAAGGGGTTTGATATAATTGTTCCACATAATAATGATTGAGGCCTGCAATATAGCAGCTTCCAGAAAATAATGATTATGGGATTTGATATAACAGCTTCCACAAAAGACTGATTGAGGGCTACAATATACCTGCTTCTACACTAAATACTGTTTAAGGGGTTCGATATACCTGTTTCTACCAAATATTGATTGAGGCCTGCTATATATCTGCTACCAAAAATTACTGATTAAGGGGTTTGATATACCTGCTTCTGCAAAATACTGATTGAGGGCTGTGATATATCTGCTTACACAAAATATTGATTAAGGGGTTCTATATACTTGTGTCTACCAAATATTGATTGAGGGTGGCAATATACCTGCTTCCAGAAAATACCAATTAATGGGTTTGATATACCTGTCTACACCAAATTTTGATTGAGGGGTGCGATGTACCTGCTTCCACAAAATAATAATTAAGTGGTTCGACATATGTTTTTCTACCAAATACTGAATGAGGACTGCGATATACCTGCTTCCACAAAATACTGATTAACGGGTTCGGTATACCTGTTTCTACCAAATATTGATTGAGGCCTACGATATACCAACTTTCACAAAATACAGATTGAAGGCTGCTATATACATGCTAACACAAAATACTGTTTAAGGGGTTCAATATACCTGTTTCTACCAAATATTGATTGAGGCCTGCAATATTCCTGCTTCCACAAAATACTGATTAAGGGGTTTGATATACCTGCTTCCGCAAAATACTTATTGTGGGGTTCGATATACCTGTTTCCACCAAATATTGATTGAGGGGTGCGATATACCCTTTTCAACAAAATACTGATTAAGGGGTTTAATATACATGTTTCCACCAAATATTGATTGATGCCTGCAATATACCTGATTCCACAAAATATTGATTTATGGCTACCATATTCCTGCTTCCACAAAATACTGATTGCGGGGTTTGATATATCTGTTTCCACCTAATATTGATTGAGGGTGCGATATACCTGCCTCCACAAATTTCTAATTATGGGGTTTGATATACCTGCTTCTACAAAATACTGATTGAGGGCTGCGATATACCTGCTTACACAAAATATTGATTAAGGGGTTCGATATACATGTTTCTACCAAATATTGATTGAGGCTTGCAATATACCTGCTTCCACAAAATTCTGATTAGGGGTTCGATATACCTGTCTTCATCAAATATTGATTGAGGGGTGCGATATACCTGCTTCCCCAAAAAAAAACTGATTAAGGGGTTTGATATAATTGCTTCCACATAATATTGATTGCGGCCTGAAATATACCAGCTTCCAGAAAATAATGATTTTGGGATTTGATATAACAACTTCCCCAAAATACTAATTGAGGGCTACAATATACCTACGTCCACAAAATACTGATTAAGGGGTTTGATATACCTGTTTTTCACCAATTACTAATTAAGGGCTGCAATATACCTGCTTCCACAAAATACTGATTAAGGGGTTTGATATAGCTGCTTCCACAAAATACTGATTGAGGGCTACGATATTCCTGCTTCCACAAAATACTGATTAAGGAGTTTAATATACATGTTTCCACCAAATATTGATTGAGGCCTGCAATATACCTCATTCCACAAAATACTGATTGAGTGCTACGATATTCCTGCTTCCACAAAATACTGATTAAGGGGTTTGATTTACCTGCTACCACAAAATACTGATTGAGGGCTGCGATATACCTGCTTTTACAAAATTATGATTAATGGGTTCGATATACCTGTTTCTAACAAATATTGATTGAGGCCTGCAACATACCTGCTTCCACAAAATACTGATTAAGAGGTTAGATATAACTGCTTCCACAAAATACTAATTGAGGCTTCAAAATACCTGATTCCACAAAGTATTGATTAAGGCGGATTAAGGCGTTCGATATACCTGTTTCCACCAAATATTGATTGAGGGGTTTGATATACCTGCTACCACAAAATATTGATTGAGGACTTTGGTTTATCTGCTTTTACAAAATTCTGATTAAGAGGTTCGATATACCTGTTTCTACCAAATATTGATTGAGGCCTGCAATATACCTGCTTTCACAACATACTGATTAAGGGGTTTGATATACCTGCTTCCACCAAAATATTATTGAGGCCTACGATTTACCTGCTTATACAAAATACTTATTAATGGGTGTGATATTCCTGTTTCCACCAAATATTGATTGAGGGCTGCAATATACCTTCTTCCACAAAATATTGATTAAGGGGTTTAATATACCTGATTCCACAAAATACTGATTGAGGGCTAAGATATTCCTGCTTCCACAATATACTGATTAAGGGGTTTGATATACATGTTTCACTAAATATTGATTGAGGCCTGTGATATACCGTCTTTTACAAAATACAGATAAAGGGATTTGATATACCTGTCCCCACCAAATATTGATTGAGGCCTGCGATATACCTGCTTCCACATAATACTGCTTCTGTCTAGGAACTTAGGCACAGGGTCATTTTGAAAATGAAAGCCAGAGGAAAAGGCAGGCCATTCCGCAGGGATGGTAGGGGTCGGACAGGTGGACCAGGCCGGAGCCTGTGGGAAGTTGGAGAAGGCTTGCGCGATTACTTCAAAGGGTGCACCAAAGTTGGTTGAGTGGCTCACTAAGCCTTCCTCTTCTGCACCCTCCTTATCCTCTGTTTCTGCACCCTCCTTACTCTCTGCTATGTTTACCCCCAAATACACCACCACCATAGCCCCTCCACTCGAGTCAGATGAATTTTTTTTCCCATCCATTCCCAGACCTTACCGATGTGCAGCCATTCTTGACATCAGATGAGGAAGAGGAGGTAGCATCGGCCACCACCCAGCGGTCTGACGACAATACCCAGATCAGCCAAAGGAGGGATGTCCCTGCTGTTGCTGTCCACTCCAAAATCTCAATTGTCTGTGGTGGTGAAGGTGATGATAATGACTTGTCGATGGATGTCCACAAGAAAGGAAGAGGAGGTTAGTTCAGAGGGAGAGTCGGAGTAGCAGAGAGGGAGTACAAGTAAGCAGAGCTTGCAGGGCACAGTAGGCAAAAAGCAGACTGCAAATGTATCTGGAGCGAGCCATCCACCATGCACGGTCACTTCAGGCACTCCCAGGACGCTGGCACATGGCTCGGTAGTGTGGGCTTTTTTTAACATGTCAGCTGCTGACAATAGTGTTTCCATCTGCAGCCTGTGCTTTCAACACATAAGTCACGGTAAGCCCAACACTCACCTTGGGACGACCACCTTAAGAAGGCACCTGGCCTCCCATCACCGAGCCCAGTGGGAGCAACACCATCAGAACCCACAAAGCCACACTCCCGGAGCTTCACGTCCTGCCTCTTTTCCTTCTCCTCTCATTTGTCCTCCACTACCCCTTCCGCTGTGCCGTTGTTGCGTTCATCTGGCAAAAGTTGATGACACCAGATAACCCTCTTGCCCAATGGCTGACCGCCGGCTTGTCATAACTGCTAGCCCGCCAAATACTGCCGTATAAACTGGTGGACTCGGAGGCCTTTTGAAAATTTGTGGCCATTGGCACACCGCAATGGAAGGTCCCTGTAAATGAATATTTTAACCAGAAGGGCATCCAAGAGCTATATGGCCACTTTTAGCCGCAAGTGAAAATATCTCTGGCACACAGTGTCAGTGTCAAGATACATCTGACCACAGACACATAGTATAGCAAACATGGGCAGGGAAGGTACATAACTTTTAATGCCCACTGGGTGAACCTTCTGATGGCCGTTAAGCAGGGGCATTGCAAGGTTAAAACATTCGGGGACTGGGCCCCTGATGTTTTGTCCCAGGTCCCGAATGTCCTGCCTGCCAGCTAGATACAACTGTATTGTTGTCCTCAGGATAGCAATACAATTTAATCTAATGCACAGGAAGAGCTGAAGGACCTGTGGTGATATCACAGGTCATGTGACCAGTAAAACAGGCAGTGGTTGAGAAGGACCTGTGATGATGTCACCATCATGTGACCAGTGCAGGATAGGATGGTAGTGAAGAGGAGAGGTGCTGCGGGAAGAAGATATATTGATGTATGCTACATGAGGAGATGTAAGTGAAGGGAGAGGCAGAGCAATGCTGGATATTTAACTGGGACTGTATGTTAGGGCTGAAGGGAGAAATGTTATTTACATGGAACTGTGTGTTGGAGGTGGCTGGGGAGAGCGTCAAGTTATTTACATTGGACTGTATGTTGAAGGCATCTGTGGAAGGGGATTATGTTATTTACATGGGACTGTATGTTGGAGGCAGCTATGGGAGGCAGTAATGTTAATTACATGGGACTGTATGTTGGAGGAAGCTGTGGGAGGCAGTAATGTTAATTACATGGGACGTTATGTTGATGGCAGATGAGGGAGGGAGTGATGTTATTTACATGGAACTGTGTGTTGGAGGTGGCTGGGGAGAGGGTCATGTTATTTACATGGGACTGTATGTTGGAGGGGGGTGGGGGGAGAGTGATGTTATTTACATGGGACTGTATATTGAAGGCAGCTGTGGAAAGGGATTATGTTATTTACATGGGACTGTATGTTGGAAGCGGCTGTGGGAGGGAGTGATGTTATTTACATGGGATTGAATGTTGGAGGGGTTGGGGCAGGGTAATGTTATTTACATGGGACTGTATGTTAAAGAAGGCTGTGGGAGGGGATCATGTTTTTTACATGTGACTGTAATGTTGGAGGCAGCTGTGGGAGGCAGTGATGTTATTTATATAGGACTGTATGTTGATGGCAGCTGTGGGAGGGAGTGATGTTTTTTACATGGGACTGATTTTTGATGGAGCAATGTTATTTACATTGGATTGTATGCTGAAGGCCACTGGTGGAGGGGAATTATGTTATTTACATTGGACTGTATGTTAAAGAAGGCTGTGGGAGGGGATTATGTTTTTTACATGTGACTGTAATGTTGGAGGCAGCTGTGGGAGGCAGTGATGTTATTTATATAGGACTGTATGTTGATGGCAGCTGTGGGAGGGAGTGATGTTTTTTACATGGGACTGATTTTTGATGGAGCAATGTTATTTACATTGGATTGTATGCTGAAGGCCACTGGTGGAGGGGAATTATGTTATTTACATTGGACTAAATGTTGAGGGGGTGTTGTGTACATGGGATTGCATGTTGGAGGCGGCTGGGGAGGGGGTGATGTTATTTACATAGGACTGTATTCTGGAGGGGGCTGTAGATAGAGAGGGCTGTTATTTACATCGGACTGTATGGTGAAGGGAGGAATATAACTACAGGGGGCACTGCAGGGGGGCATTAAAAATACTAGGGGCACCTTAAGGTGAGCATTATAACAGTAGGAGGAAGTATAAATACTGGGGGCACTTTAGGGGTAATATAAAACCAGGGGGTATTATAGACGTTCTTATTACTACTGGGGGCCCTATAGATTTTACTTATAGATCTGCCTTATTCCTACTGGGATCTCTGTGAGGGTATTATTAATACTGGAGGGCTCTTCTACTAATGGGGGCACTCTTGGGGAGCATTATCATGGTTCAGGGCACTGTAGGAGGCAGTATTACTAATGGGGGCATTTTTGGGGAGCGTTATCATGGTTGGGGTCAATGTAGGGGGCAGTATTACTAATGAGGGCATTCTAGAAAGGGAATTACTATTGGTGGGACTATGAGTAGCACTATTACTATGGCAGCACTCATTCTTCTTCAGAATAGTATTTGGGGGTATTGGGGGGCACAGCGAGCAGCAGGATAACACTTTGGGGACTCAAGGTTGGGGGATAATGATAGAAATGGGACGAAGCTAAGATGTCTGTGTGTCACACTCTGTAGAGACGAGGCGGCTCAGAGAAGTTGTACAAACCGAATGGAGCAGATGATGACAGAGAAGATCTACATCGGAGGAAACGTCACCTGGAGGCCCTGGATGTGACAGGTATGTGCTGCTGTATAGCAAGTAATAGCAAAATGCGGTATGTGGGGGAGAGTTGATTTAGAGAAACAAGTCATATTCATTGGGGCTTGGGCCTCGGATCTTTTGAGACCCTAGCAACGCCTGTGCCGTTAAGCATGTAACCCGTGGCTCCCTTGTGGATTTGGTGTTACCGCTAAGTATTGCATGCAGGCCTGCCTCTTCTTCTCCTCCTCCTATTCCATCCTCCGTCTCCTCCTCGGCTGACTCCTCCTTTTCCACTGCTAGCACCTCTTCCGCTGCACCCCCCAAGCTCCCCAGAAACTATTTGACATCAAACGTGAGACGTTGCTATGCTGTGCTGCAGCTGTTGTGCCTGGAAGCCAAGAGACACTAGTCCTGCACTGCTTTCAGCTCTGCGGTCACAGGCCTCAGTGTCTACCTGTCACGAGGGTGTCAAGAGCCACGTCTGACTCCGTTATGCCCGGGGTCAGGAAGTCGCAGCGGGTGGCTGCGCGTTCTATGTCTAAAGATCATGCTGCTTCTTAATGATAGCTTTCTGTGTTTGCCTTGCAATCCTTTTTGTCTCACTCAGGGATCCGTAGCTTCTTGTCCTCAGCTGTTTCTTATCTGTCACTCCTAACCTCCTTATATTTTCCTCTCCCACTTCTCTGGTTGCCAGATATAGAGCTTCCTGCCTGGACTTCTATACTGACCCACTGGAGCTGTGTAGCTGTGATTTCTGGTTGTTGTTCCAGAGCGTTACCCTCCGGATCCCTGTTGGGCTTTTGTTGTCCACTCTTGTTCCCCACCTGGGATTATATGTTTTGTCTGTATTGTCTGTCCTCTCCTTGGTGTTTTCCTTTAGTGTTAGTGGTGCGGACTAGTGTTCCCACCGCCCTATTCACTACGTAGGGCTCATCTTAGAGAAAGCCAGGGTTTTAGGCACGTGATCGGCGTACGGGTGAGAAACCCATCTAGGGACGTCAGGGCAGTCAGGTGCCAGCCTCAAGGTGAGTTAGGGGTCACCACCTTTCCCTCTCCCTTGGACAGGGCCTTCCCCTTTCCCTCCCTTTGCGTCACGTATGTTATCGGCACGCCGGTCGTGATACTACCCCTGCTAAATTTGACACTTTGTAAAGTGGTGTGCGACAACGGTGCCAATCTGCTGAGCGTGCTGAAAAATGGCAAAATGACATTAGTCATGCAGCATGCAACGATTTGATGCCAAATACCCCAGGGTCCAGGACATCTTGCGGCAGGCCAGGAAAATCCCTGGCCATTTTAAAAGATCTTACACGGCCATGGCTCGCCTTGCTGACGTTCAGCGGCGACACCACTTGCCCGTCAGACGTCTGCTTTGTGACAGCCCGACGCGCTGGAACTACATCTTGTATACGCTTGATAGGCTTCTCCAGCAAAAGCATGCCGTTAACGATTACCTGTACGAACTCTGGAGCAGGACAGGTTTTGGGGAGCTTGGTTTCTTTTCACCCCACTAGTGGCTGCTCATGCGCAACGCATGCAGACTTCTGCGGCCATTTGATGAGATCATCAAACTGGTCAGTCGCAGCCAGGGCGCCATCAGTGACATCGTACCTTACGCCTTCTTTCTGGAGCAAGCATTGATCAAGCCGTCGAGGAGCAGGAGCTGGAAGATGAGAAAGTCACAATGCTGAATGAATTCCCAGGGGGGCCACTCCATCTGGGACAAGTCAGCATGAGTCTGAAGAGGAGTCAAAGGAGGCTGGTGGCTGGGGGGAGAAGGAGGAGGAGCAAGAAGAGCAGGCTTTTAGGGGGACTTTAAACTTTTTGGGGATCCCTGGTGTTGTCCGTGGATGGGGGGAGGAGACCGAGGACGACATTCTCCTGGGCGATGAGCAGGAGCCAGGGCACTCCACCACTTCCAATTTAGTGCAAATGGGGGCCTTCATGCTCCAGTTTTTTAAGAGGGACCCCATATAAAAAGCATAAAGTTCAAGGACCTGTACTGGGTGGCAACATACTTAGAACCCCGGTACAAACACAAAATGGCGGACATGTTACCAGCATCACAGAGGGCTGTCAGAATGCAGCATTTCAAGGTCTTGCTGCGAGAAATGGTGCATTCTGCTGTTGCGGTGCTGGCAGAGGAATTTACACTCACAGCGAAACAGGTGCGGGTACCAATCCTACCGCGCCTGCAAGAAGAGTGCAGTTTGAAGATGTGTTGGTCACGTTGCATATGAGATCATTCTTGCAGCCAACCCATCGACAGCCGCTCTCTGGATCCAGCCTCAGGAAACGCCTAGACAGACAGGTGTCTGACTACATCGGGTTAAAGGCCAATGTGGACGCTCTGAGAAACAAGGAACCCCTGGACTACTGGGTGTGCAGGCTTGACCTGTGGCCAGAGCTGGCACAATTTGCAATGGAACTCTTGGCTTACCCCTCCTCGCATGTCCTGTCCGAAAGGACGTTCAGAGCAGCAGGGGGGATTGTGACCGATAAGAGCACTCGCCTAGCTCAAGACAGTGTGGACTACCTCACATTTGTAAAAATGAATGAGGCATGGGTCTCAGAGTAATTCAACACCTATGACAACCACATGTAATTGAATTTCCTCATGCCAGCCAACACATATCCGCCACCACCCAGAACAATGAATGGTCCTTGTCTTATGTATATACAGCGGCATAAAAGGCCTTTTCTGTCTGCCTTATCCGGTGACAGCCTAATGTTCCCCCAGTCACATAATCACAAGTTATTTTCTGTCAGGTGAATGCCTAATTTTTGGGGCCTCTACTGGCTACAATAAAAATTTGTATCCAGTGACCGCCTAATGTACCTCCAGCCACATCATCACAAGTTCTTTTCTGTCAGGTGATAGCCTAATTTTGGGGGCCTGTACTCTAGTGGCCTACATTAAAATTTTGATCTAGTGACCACCTAATGTACCTCCAGCCACATAAAAACTAGTTCTTTTCTGTCAGGTGAAGAACTAGTAGTGGTCAGGTGAAGAATGTCGTGGTCACATTTGACCACGGCATGTGAAAGGGAAAATGTATGCAATCAGCCTTATGGCTGATCACATACATGTGCCGCGGGTCTCTGCTATTTAAAATTGTATTCATTTGTTTTCCGATACGCCATTTACCATAATGGATTACTATTGTTATATATTAATAGTATGGGCGTTTTCACACACGGCAATGCCCATGATTAGGGATGAGCGAATCGACTTCAGATGAAACATCCGAAGTTGATTTGCATAAAACTTTGAATACTGTACGGAGCAAGTGCACCGTACAGTATTAGAATGTATTGGCTCCCATGAGCCGAAGTTATCACTTTGCGAAGTCTCACGAGACTTCTGGTAATGATTTCATACATTGATTTCTACTGTAAAAAAAACATTTCACGAACTTGGATTCGGTTCCACTTGGCTTGAGAAAGGTTCTGTGAGAAAACCGAAACGTTGCTGTGGGACATGTGTGAATAAAGTACACATTTTGTCACGTTTTACAGAGAAATGCCGTGGATTTCTTCTACTTATGTCTACACCCGTGATCAAGGGTTTAACACCGGCACCCGCCGCAACATAGGAGTGCTGCCCAATTTCCACGTTTATATATATATATATATATATATATATATATATATATATATATAGATAGATATAGATTTTTTTTTTTAAACTAGTAGATCTAGAGGTATTAAATATGTTTCTAAAAAATACATTTTAGACATGAGCAAAAAATATTTATCCTCAGTTTTCTAAAAGTAAATGACTAATTGAAATGTAAGTCATAAAGCAAATAATTGTTAATACAAGCAGCAGACATACAAGAGGAAAATCATTAAAAATACATTACGGGTGTTAACAGGGGAGGAATTACAAATGAAACATAGAAATTAATGTGTCATTGTTTAGCCTTCTTTGTGATCTACCTGCAGCGAGGAGAAAATAAGCAGTGGAAACTTGAGATGCACCTGTGGGGTTTTACTGGGTTTATGGTACAACAATTTACTCCTATGTGGCCTGGATCCTCCACACTGAGAGAAATGTTATGTTACAAAGACGAAGTGGAAATGAAGAGCTGTGTAATTATTAGTTTTGTTGCTAACAGATCAATCATTGGAGATGAACTGCTTACAAAGGTCATATATGACCTTTCGGTTGGAATTTAACTGGCACCGTGGTTGTGATTTGCTCACAGCAGCAATCCCCTGCTGACTGTATTATAACAGTCTTGGCAGCATTAATAGGCGGTACTGCATTCCATGTCGTTGGTACTCTTATAATTATGACAAATGACTAAATGTGTTATTTTCCAGCAAAGCAATAGCAGTCAAAAGGGTACTTAGAGTTTGTAAGAGGTGATAGCTGGTGTGGTTTTAAAAGCTTTTATTTTTGAATGCAGATTGAATTATACATGGCCACCCCACTGACAAGGGAACTGCAGGCTAAACCCATTTCATACAACGTCTGGGCTGTCAGCAGCTGCAGTGATGCCCCTTCTTATTCTTACACAAAATGTGAGTGGTCTCTGGCACGAAGCAGTCTGCATGAACAATATTAAAGGCTTTGCTCCTCTATGTAATACGACTGTGAAATAAAGTAACTCAGCTATTAAATTGTACAATCTAATGTCATCAAAATAAAAACCTGGCTGTATATCAGTAGTAACTGAAAAAATCATAATGAAAATGCTTGAAAATAATAGCATAAAATATCAGTAGACTAAAAAAAATTGATTTTGCAAACAATGCTTAAATACAATTTCTAGACTCTTACACCTTTGAAGGCACAGCTATTTCAGTCCTTGAAGGCACAGCTTTTTTTGTTATTGCATCACTACACTACCTTCCGACAGCAATATGTTTCAATTTTTTCTGTCAGCATAGCCATATAATTTTATTTTTTATTTTTAGGTATATAATTATTAAAAAACTATTTTAAGTAGGGGGACTTTTAAAATTATTTTAGGGTTTTGATTGTACAGAATTCAGCGTGTGGAACACATGACATGTTAACTTTATACTGCAAGTCAGTATGATTAAAACAATACCAAATCTATAGATTTTTTTTTTCCTTACAAAATAGTTTTTATGTTAGGAAAACTTAAATTCACAATTAATCCAAATTTCCTCACGCTTTGTGGTAATGAATCAGTTTTTCCTTAATGACGGCTGCAAGTCTTACAAAGTGAAAATAAGAAGCCCAGGAATGCGAGATCACCCATAATGCTGTGCAACCAGCCAATCCGCAGATAGCCATCCCTGTCATGTCACAGCCCTATAAAACCTTCATCCCGTAGGGTCTCCACCATTGTCCTGTGAGCTGATCATAGGGAGAGACATGACAAGTGCTTATGCGCTAGGCACAGTGTTGCTGAAAATGATTAATAGAAGAATATTGGAGAGGGAGAGTGCAAGGAAAGGACAAGGAGAGTGAAGAGAGTTATGCTGTTTTTTTTTATTTATTTATTCCTACATTTACTTATTCCTACATCAGCCATGAACTAAGATATGTAATTCAATACCAATAAGATGGAAGTCTTTATTATTCCACTGCCAGTGTGCCAGCCAATACCGTCCAGTCTCCACCCTTTAGGGAGGCCAGGTCTTAATGATGGCCATCCTCATCTTTTGCTGGCTTTACTTCTTCCAAATCATCCTTCAAAGTCTCCATGTCCTAGAAAAGTCAGCAAGGTGCAGAGAGAGGAGGAGCTGGGTGTTCCTGATGAAATAATCTCATCTATATTAGAGTATGTGGAAAAGGTGGAAAAACTGATGGCAGAAGAAGGGCTCCCACCTGTAGGGCAGGAGAGCGCTGGGGATAGAGAAGTGGGTAGCCAAAGCTGATTAATATTCTGTATTTAATGTCCTGAAGAAGATTGCAAGCCAGAACTGCAATAATATGCCTATTGTGCCCCAACCTAACCAGCCAAACCCCATACCAGCAACAGCCCCTGTTTAAAGGTGCCAAGGGACCATTAACAATGAAGAAGGACTATACAGTGCAGTTCAGTGTGGCCATACCCTAAGGCAGAGTGGCCTGGGTATACCTGATTCATAGTGATTTGTGGCAAATTAATTCGGAACAAATTAAATTTCTTGGCTAACTTTGGCAATGTTGCCAAATCACATTTTTCAAAACTTCGCTCATCTCTATTCACCATAATTTTAGAGCCATAATTCTTTTACTTGTCATCAGTGAAGCTATGTGAGGGCTTGTTTTTTGCAGGATGAGCTTTAGTTTTCATTGGTGGCATTTTGATTTACATACATCTTTTGTATCACTTTTTATGCCTTATTTTGTTAGATGTATTGAACAAAAAAACTGCAAGGCCTCTTTCACACGAGCAGGACGGATTAGGTCTGGATGCATTCAGGGTGTATTCAGTGAAACTCGCACCATTTTGCAAGCAAGTTCAGTCAGATTTGTCTGCGATTGCATTCAGTTGTTCAGTTTTTTCCACGCTAGTGCAATGCGTTTTGATGCGTTTTTCAAACGCGTAATAAAAAACTGAAGGTTTACAAACAACATCTGTTAGCAACTATCAGTGAAAAACGCATTGCATCCGCACTTGCTTGAGGCTTCTATGGGGCCAGGGCTGCGTGAAAAATGCAGAATATAGAACATGCTGCGTTTTTCACACAATGCAGAACTGATGCGTGAAAAAAATGCTCATGTACACAGACATATTGAAATGAATGGGTCAGGATTCAGTGCAGGTGCTATGCCTTCACATCACGCATTGCACCCACGCGAAAAACTCGCTTGTGTGAAAGGGGCCCAATTCCAATATTTTTTACAGCCTTCATTGCGTGTGATTAACAATGTATTAATGTTATAAAATAGGAATTATGTGTATTCTTTTATTTCTTTATAGTTTTGACATATTAAAGCATTTTGGAATGGGAAAAAGTTTTTTTTTTACATATTTTTGAACATTAAGGGTATCTTCCAAAACAAGGAGAGACATCCAGCTTCCAATAAAAAAGTGATAGCCTTTATCCTTTAAAGCGATAAAATAACCAATGACACAGTACAGTGTTAGCGTCTACGCGTTTCAGAACTTAAAATGTGACCCTTACTACAAGGGTCGCATTTTAAGATCCGAAATGCAGAGACAATAATGCTGTGTGTCTGTACTGTATCATTGGATATTTTATCGCATTAAATAATAAATGCTATAACTTTTTTATGGGAAGCTGGACGTCTCTCCTTGTTTTGGATTATACTCAGTTCCAGGTTGATCCATGCCTCCCCAAGTGTTTGCAGGTTAATCCTTTAGTGCTGTTGAATTAAGGGTATCATATGGCTCAATATTAGAGCTAAGCAAAATTTTTAAAAATTCAATTCGCCGGTTCACCCAATTTTTCAGGAAAAATTTGGTTCAATCTGAATAAAGTTAAGGCAAATTACGTAAAAGTAGTAACACGCATAGAAAGTCTGCTTTGTAGTGAAATAATACTGTGAGTCCATATGACATGCAGATGACAGGAGTCGCTCTTAGAAACACAGCATACTTCACTTTTTTGGGCGGTCGCGGGGCCAAAACGTCCCCACAAAATGTAGTCATTTTTTATCTGTTGTATCACGTTCTCGTTCGTATATGTTATTTTATGTTTTTTTTTATGATATACCCGTTTAATCTCAGTTCATTTTTGGTGTTTGGTGTATCTATGTACACTGAGTGGGTTTTTACTTACTCTTTCTGGGTCTATTTAACATAGTACATCTATTTACCATTTATGTGTATGTCTTTGTTTTGTGTAACCAATTTGTAATAAACGCTTATACAAGTAGAGCCCCCCGACAGAGTGGAGAGGGTGTCAGCAGTAAGTTTGTGTTGACGTCACTGATTAATGTTCCCCATTCTCTGATCCTTTAGAACAATTAACCAGGAAAAACGGATCCTGTGGACATACGCCTTCACTCAGTCAGCATTTGCTCAATAATCATCAATATTGCTAAAGGCAAAAAAAAGAGTGGATCTAAAACAGAGATGACTCGCTAACGGAATATTTGCATGTCGTCTGTGTTTTCTACCCACTCCTGGTTTTTGCAAAAAAAAATCATTAGCCAATAGTGATGGACGAACATCGGCCGGGACGTCCGCGAACCTCTCGTTCGCGGCGGGCCCCATTCACTTTAATAGCAGGCAAACCTGAAAAACCTTCAGGTCATATTTGCAGCCACTAAATACTTACTATAAGTGCACAAATAGTCCCACAACATGGACAGTGACATACCAGAGGGGGGTCATTGGCAAAAATTCCCACCCAAAATGTTTTATTTTAATCAGGAGCCATTTGTATGCGTTGTAAGGGGTAGCTCTCTTTCAGGGGGTCACACTCACAGACATCTTCACAGACACCAGGATTTAAGGGCCAAAACTGTGTTTTATTGTGGCACGTCCGCGTAAACATAAACAGCTTTACTAAATAAACTCCTGCCCGTCTGGGCTCTAACTAAACATATAGGTTTCCCTGACTCACCTCTAAGTACCGCTTAGTTTCAGGGTCTCAGGCTCCAAGCCTTAGCAGCTTACCACTCATAAAGCATCAGTCCACACAGGGAAGAGATCAGCCTTGTGGCCCCTCAGTCCTCCTGACTGAGACCATGCACAGGGCCTCTGCTCCAGTATCACACACACTACTCCCTCTCTAGACTGACCTACTCTGAGGCACTTTATGCCAGCCTGATTACAGCAGGCCTCCCCTGCGATCCCCTTAGGTAGAAAGGAAAACCCGTACTGGAAGGGTGTGGACTGTCATCTCCCTCTACCAAGCATAGCCACCAGTCCAAGTAAAATCCAGCCCAGAAAATGTATACAAAAATGTCTCAGCAAACTATGCTTTTCTGAGACTACTGACACTCTCTGGATTTTATCTGTCTCACCCATCTGAGGTACCTGAAGTGGGACAACACACCTTCCAGCCCTGTTCACATTACCACAGTGTCTTAAAGGGAAACTCTCAAAAAATGTGCCCTGCTGGAGCCTAGAAAGATCCTATTTTAGGCCACGGGCATACAGGTGTCAGGGAACCCAGGACCGCCCCCCTGTTTGCCGGGCAACCAGGAGGCTTCCTTAGTCAGAAGCCAATCATAAGGCTGAGGGCGGTGACAGAGGCTGAAGCCCTCCCCCAGCCTGAATAGCAACTGTGGTCTGGAATGGAGCATGTGCACTACGCTCGTATTCCCGCGCACGTGGCTTGTGTACCGCGCACCCGGCGTCCGACTCGCGCAGGCGCACTGGCCACTTTGACGTCAGGTGTCCTGTCAGGAGGAAGAGGAGGAGCTATTTGCGCCCGCCGCCCGCGCGTGCGAACCTGATGCAAACCAAACCTTGGAGCAGTATCTCCGCTGCTATTTGTCATACCTACAAGACGACTGGGTGGACCTTCTCCCTCTAGCAGAATATGCATACAATTAACAGCAGCATACCTCTACGGGACTCTCACCCTTTTATGCGAATTACGGGTACCATCCCTTGACGCTTCCAGACCTTCCAGTGGACATTCCCGTACCTGAAGTGGCTCAGCGCCTCCGTCGTCTCCGGGGTTTGCTACGTACCCTAGTGCGGAAGCTCCGCACTACCCAGCAACAGCAAAAGACTCAGGCCGATCGGAGACACACCGAGAGCCCCAAGTACAGAAGTGGGGATAGGGTATGGTTATCTTTTCAGCACCTTAAACTAACCTGCCCGTCCAAGAAATTGGGCCCTCGCTATTTGGGACCATTCACCATCGCCTCAATGGTCAACGACGTCGCGGCGAGACTAAACCTGCCCACTTCATTTAACATCCATTAGGTGTTTCATGTATCACTACTGAAACCCTACCGTGCCAACACCCTTGTGGGCAGAGTGCCGGTTCCACCCGCTCCCATTCAGGTGGATAATAATGATGAATATGAAGTCCAGGGGATCTTGGACTCCCGCAGACGCCGTGGAGTCTTGGAATACCTTGTCCACTGGAAGGGATATGGGCCAGAGGAGCGTTCCTGGGAACCAGCAGGTAACCTTCATGCAGATGCCAAGGTCCGTGCATTCCACAGGGCTCATCCTGATCGGCCATCCCAGGTTCGCGTCCGGCGGCCACTCCTTGGTGGGGGGCTCTGTCAGGGAACCAGGGGGGCCGTTTGGCATCAGCTCCTCCTCTTCCTCCTGACAGGACACCTGACGTCAATGTGGTCAGTGCGCCTGCGTGAGTCGGACGCCGGGTGCACGGTACACAAGCCGCGTGCGCGAGGATACGAGCGTAGTGCACATGCTCTATTCCAGACCACAGGTGCTATTTAGGCTGGGGGAGGGCTTCAGCCTCCGTCACTGCCCTCAGCCTTATGATTGGCTTCTGACTAAGGAAGCCTCCTGGTTGCCCGGCAACCAGGGGGGCGGTCCTGGGTTCACTGTGTACTTAAAGCCAGTAAGAGCCTTGACTCATTGCTGAGTTATTCTACCTTATGGTGAACACCCAGCTCCCTCCTGTGAACCTGTTGTTTAATCTGACTTCCCAGCTACCGACTCCTTGCCTGTTTCCTCGATTACGATTTCTGCTGCCCGCAACGACCCGGTACTGGAACCGACTACCCGATTGGATTGACCTTTTTTGTACTATGCTAATTTTTGGGATTATTTCATCCCTGCCAAAGGATTCCATACCTGATCCACTATTCCAGTCCTGACAACAGGCCCCAAAAATTAGTCATTCACCTGACAGAAAAGAACAAGTGACTATGTTGCTGGAGGTACATTAGGCGGTCACTGGATACAAATTTTACTGTAGGCCAGTGGAGTAAAGGCCCCAAAAATTAGGCATTGACCTGACAAAAAAGAACAAATAAATATGTGGCTGGAGATATATTAGACGGTCACTGGATAAAAAGTGTATTGTAGGCCAGTACAGGCCCCAAAAATTAGGCATTCACCTGACAGAAAAGAACAAGTGATTATGTGGCTGGAGGTACATTGGGCAGTCGCTGGATAACAATTTTACTGTAGGCCAGTGGAGTACAGGCCCAAAAAATTAGGCATTCACATGACAGAAAAGAAAAAGTGATTATGTGGCTGGAGGTACATTAGGCGGTCACTGAATAACAATTTTACTGTATTCCAGTGGAGTACAGGCCCCAAAAATTAGGCATTCACATGACAGAAAAGAACAAGTGATTATGTGGCTGGAGGTACATTGGGCAGTCACTGGATAACAATTTTACTGTAGGCCACTGGAGTAGAGGCCCCAAAAATTAGGCATTCACGTGACAGAAAAGATCAAGTAATTATATGGCTGGAGGTATATTAGAAGGTCACTGGATAACAATTTTCCTGTAGGCCAATACAGGCCCCCAAAATTAGGCATTCACCTGACAGAAAAGAACAAGTAATTATGTGCCTGGAGGTATATTAGGTGGTCACTGAATAACAATTTACTGTAGGCCAGTGGAGCACAGGCCCCAAAAATTAAAAAAATTAGGCATTCACCTGACAGAAAAGAACAAGTAATAATGTGGCTGGAGGTACATTGGTCGGTCACTGGATAAAAAATTTACTGTAGGCCAGTACAGGCTCCAAAAATTAGGTATTCACCTGACAGAAAAGAACAAGTGGTTATGTGGCTTGAGGTATATTACACCGTCACTGGATAACTATTTTACTGTAGGGCAGTACAGGTCACAAAGATTAGGCATTCACCAAATAGAAAAAAACTAGTGATTATATGGCTGGAGGTACATTAGGAGGTCACTGGATAAAAATTTTAGGCCACTGGAGTAGATGTACCAAAAATTTGGAATTCACCTGACTGAAAAGGCCTTTTATGCATATACATAAGACAAGGACCATTCTTTGTTCTGAGTGGTGGCGGATATGTGTGAGCTGGCATGAGGAAATTTAATTACATGTGGTCATCACAGGTGTTGAATTCCTCAAAGACCTATGCATTATTTTTAGAAATGTGAGGTAGTCCACACTGTCGTGAGCTAGGCGAGTGCTCTTATCGGTCACGATCCCCCCTGCTGCTAAGGAAGGACACTTGACAAGGGGAAGCCAAGAGTTCCATGGCAAATTGTGCCAGCTCTGACCACAGGTGAAGCCTGCACACCCAGTAGTCCAGGGGTTACTTGCTTCTCAGAGCGTCCACATCGGCCATTAACCCGATGTAGTCGGACACCTGTCGGTTCCCTTAGGCTGGATCCGGAGGGCTTTTGATGGGTTGGCTGCAAGAATGATCTCATATTCGAAGTGACCAACACATCTTCAAACCGCCCTTTTCTTGTGGCGCTGTAGGATTGGTAACCGCACCTTTTTCGCTGTGGGTGGAAATTCATCTGTCAGCGCCCACAACAGCAGAATGCAGCATCTCTCGCAGCAAGCTTTTTATACTGGGGTCCCTCTTCAAACACTGGAGCATGAAGGCCCCCATTTGCACTAAATTAGCAGCAGTGAAGCACGATTTCTCCTGCTCATCGCCCAGAAGAATGTTGTCCTCGGTCTTCTCCCCCCCAGCCACAGACAACAACAGGGATACCCAAAAAGTTTGGATTAGACCCCCAAAAGTAGAAGTCCCAAAGTGGGACAAAAAATAAAGTAAAAAAAGTTGGAAAAAAAAAGTTTTACCCCCCAAAAATTAAAAGTTTCAAGTAAAAATAAACAAAAACGTAATTTTCCCCAAATAAAGAAAAAAAAATGGTAAAAAATAGGGAAAAAATAAACATATTAGGTATGGCCACGTCTGTATCGACTGGCTCTATAAACATATCACATGACCTGACCCCTCAGATGAACACCGTAAAAAAAAAAAAGAAAAATGTGCTAAATAAACATTTTTTTTGTCACCTTACATCACAAAAAGTGTATTAGCAAGCGATCAAAAAGTGTCTGTATTAACTTGCCCTATTAAAATATCACATGACCTAACCCCTAACGGTGTAAAAAAGCGCCATTTTTTATCACCTTACATCATAAGAAGTGTAATAGCAAGCGATCAAAAAGTCACACGCACCCCAGAATAGTGCCAATAAAACCGTCATCTCATCCCACAAAAATCATACCCTACCCAAGGTAATCGCCCAAAAACTGAAAAAATTATGGCTCTCAGACTATGGAAACACTAAAACATGATTCTTTTTGCTTCAAAAATGAAATCATTGTGCAAAACTTACATAAATAAAAAAGTATACATATTAGGTATTGCCGCATCCGTGACAACCTGGTCTATAAAAATAAAAATATCACATGATTTAACCTGTCAGATGAATGTTGCAAATAACAAAAAATAAAAACAGTGCCAAATCGTTAATTTCTAACGATAATTTGTTTTCCCTTAGTCCTAACAGCAGCACAGATGGGGGTTAACTGCCCCTGTGGACTGGTAGGACCGGCGGAATTTTAATGAGCCCAAGAACCAATAAACGATCTTCAGCTCCCTGAAAGGGAGGAGATCACCCCCCAGCCCACCGTGTCTTTAACAAGTATGATGTAAGTTAGGGAGGGATATTTGTGTGCTGCTGTTAGGACTAAGGGAAAACAAATTATCGTTAGAAATTAACGATTCCCTTACGTCCTACCAGCAGCACAGATGGGGAGATAGCAAGATAAAACCCCTAGGGAGGGTCCTCATGCCTGGCAGAAGTAAGAACTGTCTGCCCGAAAGCCGAAAACTCTGCCATCCTAGCATCTATCCTATAATGGGAGATGAAGGTTGACTCAGAGCTCCAGGAGGCCGCCTTACAGATCAACTCTAAGGGGAGAAGGCTTCTTTCCGCAACCGAGGTGGAGACCGCCCTAGTAGAATGGGCTCTCACAAACTCGGGAGGATCTAAGGTTTGGGAGACAAAAGCTTCCTTAATGGCCTCCTTGATCCAGCGACTAATGGTGGCTTTAGACGCTTTACGGCCTTTAGACTTACCGGCAAACAGGATAAGGAGATTCTCATCTATCCTGAACTCTCTGGATCTATCCACATAGATCTGGAGGCATCTAGAAATATCCAGCGGATCTCTAGCTGGAGTATCAGAGGAGGAGGCTGTAAACAAAACTGGTAAGGAGATTACCTGGTTGATATTCTGAAAAGTAGGCACCTTAGGTCTGAAGTATGGTAAGAACTTCAGGAGTACTCTGTCATGTAAGAAAATAATATATGGATGAATTGCAGAGAAAGCCTGCAATTCAGAGACTCTTTTGGCTGAGGCTATAGCCAGAAGAAAGACCATCTTTAGAGTTAAATATTTGAAATCAACCTCCTCCAAAGGCTCGAAGGGGGGAGATGCTAGATCCCTGAGCACTACTGAAAGATCCCACTGGGGAATGGGTTTCAGTATAGTAGGCTTTAGTCTTTCCGCTCCCTTCAAGAACCGTTTGATGAGTGGGTCCCGAGAGTATGGCCTGTTGAGACAGGCCGAGATGGCACAAATTTGTACCTTCAAGGTAGCTGGAGATAGGCCTCTATCTAATCCGTCCTGAAGGAAATGTAGTATCGCAGGAAGGGGCGGATCTGCAGACGCCACCTGTTTGGAATCACACCATGCCACGAAGACTCTCATGATCCTGGAGTAGGCCTTGTTTGTAGACTCTGCTCGGGAATGCGACAAAGTTCTCAGGACCGACTCGGAAAGCCCTTCTATGTTGGGAAGGGGCTGATCAATCTCCAGGCTGTCAGGTTGAACCTGTGCAGATCTGGGCAGAGGTGAGTGTCCCATGACACCAGGGTCTGCTCCGGGGGGAGTCTCCAGTATTGTCCCCGACTCATCTGAATGAGCTGGGTAAACCAGGATCTTTTGGGCCAAAACGGTATGATGGCTATTACCGAGGCCTGATCCTGACGGATTTTCATCAATACCCTCGGTATCATGGAAAAAGGAGGGAAGATGTAAGCCAGCCTGAACCTCCACGGTATCGACAGAGCATCTATCGCCAGGGGGTTGTCTTCCCGGTACAGGGAACAGAACCTCAGCACCTTGGCGTTGAACCTGGTTGCCATGAGGTCCACCTCTGGCATACCCCAACTGTGAACTAGCTGCCTGAAGACCTCCGGATGCAGAGACCACTCCATGGTCGGTAATCCTCGACTTAAGTGGTCTGCTATCATATTGAGGGAACCTCGGATATGAACGGCAGATAGATGGGAAAGGTTCAGCTCTGCCCACCGAAGAATCACCCCGATCTCTGATAGAAGGGGTAATGACCTTGTGCCTCCCTGCTTGTTTATATAAAGAACCGCAGTCATATTGTCTGACTGGACTTTCACCGCTTTGCCCCGAATCTGAGGGGCGAAGTGAAGGAGGGCTAGCCGGATAGCTCGCATCTCGCGAAGATTGGAGGAAAGATGCCGCTCCAGGGGGGACCAAGATCCCTGCACTTGGGATCCGTCCAGGTGAGCGCCCCAGCCTACAAGGGACGCGTCTGTAGTCAATATGACCCAAACTGGTTGGGTCATAGACTTCCCTGCTGGCAGTCGAAACCACCATCTGAGGGAATTCCGGGTTTGACCGGACAGGGAGCACAGGGAATCTAGCCCCGCAGGGCTGCCGTTCCATAAGTGTAAGACCTCCGACTGAAGAGGACGGAGGTGCCATAGCGCCCAAGGGACCGAGTCCGCAGCCGCTGACATGAGCCCCACCATCTTCATGAGAGTCCGAATAGAGACTCGACGAGAGACATGAAGGACCTTTGCCAGGTCCTGAATCCGCGCTTTCCTTTCTTGAGTCAACCGGAGGGACATCTCCACAGAGTCGACCACGAATCCTAAATAATGGATTGAAGATGATGGGCTCACATTCGACTTCTGCCAGTTGATGATCCAGCCTAGGCGGAGAAGAAAGGAGATTGCGACCTGAAGATGGTGGGTAAGGATCGGAACTGAAGAGGCTATGAAAAGCCAATCGTCCAGATAAGGAATAATAGTCAGCCCTTGAAGTCTCAATGCTGCCACCACCGATACCACCACCTTGGTGAAGATAAGGGGGGCAGAAGAGATTCCGAAGGGGAGCGCGGTGAACTGAAAGTGCCTGCGAACCCCTGAAATCTGGACCGCGATCCTGAGAAATTTCCGGAAGGCGGAATGGATCGGAATGTGAAGATAAGCATCTTTGAGGTCCAGAGTAGCCATGACATCCCCGAGGTTGAGGATATGGGTGACTGACCTTATGGTTTCCATGCGAAACCTTGTTTTCCTTATAAATCGATTGAGAAATCTCAAATCGATGATAATCCGGAGGTCTCCCGTCTTTTTGGGAACCAGGAACACTGGTGAGTAAATGCCTAGGCCTCTCTCCCCTGCCGGCACCTCCTCTAGGGCTCCCTTGGAGATATAGTCCTGGATGTAAGATTCCAGGACCACTTGTTTGGCCGGCCCGAAGTTTCGTGTAGCGACGAATCTCTCTGGGGGGAGAGAGAGAAAGTCTACCCGGTACCCGACGGAGACTAAGTTCAGAACCCAAGGGTCTGCGATCAACTGACTCCAAGAGTCTTTGAAATGGGAGAGACGGCCCCCCACGGGCGTTTGGGGGAGTGGTATGGGAAAGTCTAGAGGAGACACTGCAGGGACAGCAGGGCTTATCCAAGAGCCTCGACGAGGCCCATAGTCAGGAGGGTTTTGCCTCCTTAGCGGGTTTACGGGAGCGCCTCGAATACTTACGAGACGGTCCCCCCCAATCTCTCCGCCTAGATTGCTGCCCCGGGCGTCCTTCGCGCTTGTTTCCCTGCCTGGGGCGTCCCCGAAAGGGCTGCTGGGGGAGGTTCTTCCCCTTTTTGTCGGAGAGCCCCTCCATTATTCTATCCAATTCGGACCCAAACAGCCTGTCTGGTTCGAAGGGGAGCCCACAAAGATTAAACTTGGACGCGTTGTCCGCGACCCAAGGTTTCAGCCAGAGTGGTCTGCGGGCAGCCGAAACTAAGGCCATGGTTTTGGCGGCCAGCTTCAACTGCATCTGGGTGGAGTCGACTAAGAAATCCATAGCCAGGTTGGCTGACTTGAAAGCTGCTAAGATGTCATCCCTGGATACGCTCTGGTCCACATCTGTCTGGATCTGATTGAGCCTAGAGCGTAGATAGGTGGCCACTTCAGTGGCCGCAATCGAAGTTGATGCGGAGGCAGCGGCCGCCGCATAACTCCTTCTGAGGGTGCACTCTGCCCTCCGATCTAGAGGGTCCTGCAGACTAGACCCATCATCTGCAGGGACTAGAGTGCGCCGGGACAACTTGGCTATCGCCATGTCCACCTTGGGAATGGAACCCCACGATTCCACCAAGGGTTTAGCCATCGGGTACATAAGTTTGAATTTTCTAGTGAGAACTGGGCCTTTCTCAGGCTTTCGCCATTCTGTGCGCATCACAGAAAGAAGGGTCTCATCCGCTCTGAAGACACGCTGTGTCCGTACGGCGGGATCGGAGGACTCCCCAATGTCAACATCATGGTCCCCCGACCTGATGGACTTAAGTAACTTCTGCGTCTTTTCTGGAGGGAAAAAGCAAGAAGTGATCTCTTCTTCCTCAGAAGAAGACCCCACCGAACAGGGGGTGGGTCTTTCGGGTGGTGCGACTGGAGCGCCCACATCCATGGGAGTCTGAGAGGGTCCTGGTAACCTCTCATTCAATAAGCGCACCACTCCCTTAATGGAATCATCCACATATGTCTTCGTCCACTGAAACATCTCCTGCATCGTGGGATCCGTGGACGCCGTGCGACAACTCTCACACCTAGAATAGGGACAGCCGTCGTCTAAGGGCGTGTTACAATCAAAGCACGCCAAATGCTTCCTCTTGGCCCCAGATTTTTGCTGATCCGGATCCTTGGGGGAAGCCATAGTCTGTAATTGGAAACAAAAAAGACAGGTCATAACACCTACAAAAAAATTGGAGGTGGAGAAACGAGACCTTAAGGGGGCCCACCAGCACTAGAGAGATATAGAGCTGCAGAAGAGGAACACACAAACCCGCGTCAAGCAATATAAGGATATCACAAAGGCACAGGGAACTCTGGAGCTAGCTTGTCAAAGCAATGCAACCAGAGCACTGAATGACAGGCTCTGGGCGCTTAAAAGGAAGAAGCCCCGCCCCCTGGGAGGGTCCCAAATCGTAAGTATCCTAAGATATAAGAGAGCTAACAAAACTAGCTCAGCCTGCTTTGGATAGCTGCCCCGGGTCATCCTGGATCACAGGATATCTATCGGAAAGTAATTCTTATAAAGAGGGTGAGGATAGGACCTCAGCCGCGCTGCGAAAAAACCGGAAGTGACGTAGCGCAGCTAGTGCGCGTCACTTCCGGAAGATGGCGGCGCCCATAGCACCACGCGTGTGTGGCGATGGAGGAACGGGAGACCAGGAGAAACTGAAAAGGAGAGGGGAGGGGGACACCCCGCTCCCCGCGGTCCCCAGGTATAGAAAAATCGCCGCGATCCGCCTGAAAATAAAGGCAAAAAAGAGAGCCATGTAAAACAACGGGGCGATCCTTTACATTAGAAAGAAAAAAGGAACCCCTAACTCTCAGCTCCAAAAAGGAGCGATACGCCAGTCCAACCTGTCCAAAGGACAGAAAAAAACACGGTGGGCTGGGGGGTGATCTCCTCCCTTTCAGGGAGCTGAAGATCGTTTATTGGTTCTTGGGCTCATTAAAATTCCGCCGGTCCTACCAGTCCACAGGGGCAGTTAACCCCCATCTGTGCTGCTGGTAGGACGTAAGGGAAACATCTATTTCTTGTTACCTTGCCTCACAAAAAGTGTAATATAGAGCAATCAAAAACCATATATACCCTAAACTAGTACCAACAATACTGCCACCCTATCATGTAGTTTCTAAGATGGGGTCACTTTTTTGGAGTTTCTACTCTAGGGGTGCATCAGGGGGGCTTCAAATGGGACATGTCAAAAAAACCAGTCCAGGAAAACCTGCCTACCAAAAACCGTATGGCATTCCTTTCCTTCTGCCGTGTGCCCGTACAGCGGTTTACGGCCACATATGGGGTGTTTCTGTAAACTACATAATATACATAAATATTGAGTTTGGTTTGGCTGTTAACCCTTGCTTTGCAACTGGAAAAAAAATTATTAAAATGGAAAATCTGCCAGAAAAGTGAAATTTTGAAATTGTCTCTCTATTTTCCATTAATTCTTGTGGAACAACTAAATGGTTAGCAACGTTTGTAAAATCAGTTTTGAATACCTTAAGGGGTGTAGTTTATAGAATGGCGTCATTTTTGGGTGGTTTCTATTATGTAAGCCTCGCAAAGTGACTTCAGACCTGAACTGGTCCCTAAAAATTGGGTTTTTTTGCCTGTAACATCCCCAAAAAATAAAATATCATTCCCAAAATGATCCAAACATGAAGTAGACATATGGGGAATGTAAAGTAATAACTATTTTTGGAGGTATTACTATGTATTATAGAAGTAGAGAAATTAAAACTTGGAAATTTTAAATTTTTTGCAAATTTTTGGTAAATTTGCTATTTTTTATAAATAAAAATGATTTTTTTTACTTCATTTTACCAGTATCATGAAGTACAATTTGTGACGAAAAAAATGTCTCAGAATGGCCTGGATAAGTCAAAGCGTTTTAAAGTTATCAGCACTTAAAGTGACACTGGTCAGATTTGCAAAAAATGTCCTTAAGGTGGAATAGGGCTGAGTCCTTATGGGGTTAATCAATATTTTGTGGAAGCAGGTATATATAACCCCTTAATCAATATTTAGTGGAAGCAGGTATATTGTACCCCTAAATCTGTATTTTGTGGAAGCAGGTATCTCAAACCCCTAAATCAATATTTTGTGGAAGCAGGTGTATCGCAGGCCTCAATCAATATTTGGTGGAAGCAGGTATATAAATCCCCTTAGATAGTATTTTGTGGAAGCAGGTATATCAATCCCCTTAATCAGTATTTTGTGGAAGCAGGTATATAGAACCCATTAATCAATATTAGGTGGAAGCAGGTATATTGCACCGCTCAATCTGTGTTTTGTGGAAGCAGGTATATCAAATCCTTTAATTAGTATTTTGTGGAAGCAGGTATATCGCACCCCTCAATCAGTATTTTTAGGAAGCATGTATATTGCAGGCCTAAATCAATATTTGGAGGAAGCAGGTGTATCAAACCCCTTAATCAGTATTTTGTGTAAGCAGGTATATAGAACCCCTTAATCAATATTTGGTGGAAGCAGGTATATCTCACCCCTCACTCAGTATTTTGTGCAAGTAGGTATATCAAACCCCTTAATCAGTATTTTTTGGAGGCAGGTGTATTGCAGGCCTCAATCAATATTTGGTGGAAGTAGGTATATCAATCTCCTTTATTAGTATTTTGTGGAAGACGGTATATAGATCTCCTTAAATAATATTTAGTGGAAGCAGGTATATCGCACCCCTCAATCTGTATTTTGTGGAAGCAGTTACATAGAACCCCTTAATCAATATTTGGTGGAAGCAGGTATATTGCACCCCTCAATCTGTTTTTTGTGGAAGAAGGTATATAGAACCCCTTAATCAATATTTGGTGGAAGCAGGTATTTCACACCCCTCAATCAGTATTTTGCGGAAGCAGGTATATCTCAGGCCTCAATCAATATTTGGTGGAAGCAGTTATATCACACCCCTCAATAAGTATTTTGTGGGAGCAGGTATATCAAACCCCTTAATTAGTATTTTGTGAAACCAGGTATATTGCACCCCTGAATCAGTCTTTTTGGGGGTCAATAGGTATATCACACCCGTTGCAAATAGTTGTTCCAATAGCGCTTGTCCCTCTTTATACCTGCGGTATCACAGCAGAACGGCACATAACTGCTGCACAATACAAATGTACTATATAATTTTTATGTTAGAAAGCATATTATAGGTATATCACACCCCTCAATCAGTTTTTGCGGCAACTGGCAAAACTGGCAATGGCAAAACACAGAATGCTGACAGATCGGGTTCTGTTATAGGGTGGTGGTGTGTTCACGTGGTGAAACGTCTCAATTGGCTGTCCTGTCCCACCTGATAAGTGTGTCATGGGTCAAATTTAAGCGCAATGCAAAATAATATGGCACTGGCGGACATCGCCATATGTTCGCATGTTCAATGAATCGCGAACGTGCAAAGTTTGCCGCAAGAAGACTGCCGGGCGAACCGCAAAGCCATATCTATAAGCCAATTCTGATGGGGCCATACAGGCCTTAAAGCTGCTACACGTACAGGATACGTTGTGCATCTTGTTTTTTCTTCCTTCTGACAGATCAGAAGAAGTGTCAAAAAAATGATGATGTCAGCCAAACCGAAAGCCAAAATAGTGGGACAGTCATGAAGTGGGAAGGGTGGGAACAGCATGCGAAGTCCACAGAGTGTACCTATGCCATAGTGGTGTCGTAAAAGCAGCATGAGGAGACCACAGAGTGGCCCAATGGAAGGATCTGGAGGTGGCAGCAGCATGAGGAGAGCACAGAGCGGCACAATGGCAGGGTCTGGAGGTGGCAGCAGCATGAGTAGGCCACAGAGTGGCACAATGACAGAGTCTGGAGGTGGCGACAGCATGGAGGTGGCAAGTTGACATACTGTGGAGGTGGGTGGCAATACCAGTACCTGCTGAAGATGGTGGGTGAAAGAAGGAGGACTTGGCATTAGATGTGTGGCATCAGGCGGGTAACTGCATCAGAATTGTAGCTAAGGCAGGTGGCTAGAAGAAACTGGTCTCTTTTGGCAAATTTTGGGTGTGGCACCATGGATGATCTAGTCTGATGCATCAGGCATTGATGTGTGGAAATCCTTGCTAATCCACGCCTGATTAATCTTGATGCAGTGTCCCACTATGTGCTATATGTGGGCACTTTAAACTCTTGCTAAATGTCGTATCAAATGTATTGTGGTATCAAGTTGTAATTCCCTTTATCAGGCTGACATTGTAATTTACCTTTATTCACCCCAGGTGGGGCTTGCACCATATATATATATATATATATATAGCTGGGGGGTGTAAAGTTAGTGTGTCTAATACTAATGAAGAGATGAAGAAGTTACTGGAGGAGGTGAAAATTTGTATTTCCACCAAAATAATAAAAAAAAAAGATTTTACGGCATATAAGTGCAGCGCTAAATGCTGAATACAAGATTTTTTTTTTCAACAAAATAATTCAAAAAAGATTTTACTGCATATAACTGCAGCGCTTAACACTGAATACAAAAAAAAATTTCACCAAAATAAATCACAAGAGATTTGACCAAATATAACAGCATCGCTGAATACAAGCTCCTGGGAAGGTCATCCGGCATCTATTCGCTCTGCTGAAGGATTATTTTGAAAGTGTGTAGAAGCCACACAGAGGCCCCAAAACTGCAGATTTATCATAGAGACATCATGGAGATTTTACCACATATAACTGCAGCGCTGAACGCTGAATAAAATTTCTTTTTCCACCAAAATACTTCAATAAAGATTTTACCACGTATAACGGAGAACGGAGTTGGAAAGGGTCTTCGGATTCCCCCCCGCACTATACAGACGTCTCAGAAATGAACCGCTGCTCCCGACAGCAGCTCTTGGGAAGGTCATGGAGCGTCCCAGTCATCCGGCATCTATTCGCTCTGCTAAAGGATTATTTTGAAAGTTTGCAGAATTCACACGGGGACCCCACGCTGCATATTTATCATGGAGACATCATGGAGATGTAACCGCATATAACTGCAGTGCTGACCACTGAATACATTTTGTTTTTCGACCGAAATACTTCAATAAAGATTTTACCACATATAACAGCTGCTACTTCCGTGAATCCCTGCATCACTACTTCCTGGTTAGGTAGACTGCTGCGAAGCAGGTGCTCTACCCCAGGCACGTTTGGCTCCCGACCTCCCACTTCTGCCACCCTGCTAGATCCCGGCCATGCTTTCAACACATATAACCACCAACGTGAACTGAGAATGTATTTTTCTGTTTGTACGGAAATGGGCCACTTAACGCTTTCAACACATTTAACCGCCGCCAACGTGAACTGAGAATGCATTTATCTGTTTGTACTGAAATAGGCCACTGAACACTTTTACCACAAATAAGTGCACCACTGAAATGCGTGTATATTTTTCTTTTTTTACTGTAAAAATATGCTTTTAACAGAAATAACTGCAGAAGTGAACTGAGCATATATTTTTCTTGTTGGACTGAAATAGGCCAATATACGCTTTCACCAGAATTATCTGCAGAAATGCACTGAGAATATATTTTTCTTTTTTTACTGAAATACGCCCCTAAATGCTCTCAACAGAAATAACTGCAGAAGTGACCTGAGAATTTATATTTCTTATTGGAATGAAATAGGCCATTATACGCTTTAACCAGAAAATAATTACCGTATTTCTTGCCCCATAAGACGCACTTTCCCCCCCACCCCAAAGTGAGGGAAAAATTTCCCTGCATCTTATGGGGTGAATACTAATGAGCGCTTCCATTATTAAAGCGCTCATTAGGACCGGGAAGCGGTGAAGACTCTGTACTCACCGCTTCCTGGTCCTCTGCTGTGTAGGATGCACACAGCGTGAGATGCTCTGTGACATCAGGCTGTGCGCACGGTTCAGAGCACAGCCGACAGCAGGAGGTAGAAGATTGCGGGCTGTGAGGAGCGGTGGTGTCCAGTTGCAGGAGAGGTAACGTTTTTATTTTATTTTATTTTTATTTTATCTGATCTGGGGCTGCATTAGCTGGGGCTCCATAAGCTGGGCCTGCAGAAGCTGGGGCTGCATAAGTGAAGCTGGGGCTGCATACATGAAGCTGGGGGCTGCATATATGAGGCTGGGGGCAGCATGCATGAGGCTGCAGGCTGCATACATGAGGCTGGGGGTTGATCTGAGGCATTGGGGTCTGATCTGAGGTCTGAATGAGGGTCTTTTAAACATTGGGGGTCTGATTGAGGCTGTCAGCTGAGGTCTGATTAACATTGGGGGTCTGATTGGTGGTGTGACCTGAGGTGTAATGAAAAATATTTTTTTTTATTGTCCTCCTCTAAAATCTAGGTGCGTCTTATAGGGCGAAAAATGCTGTAAATAGTGCAGTGCGTATATATTTTTCCTACTGAAATATGCCCCAATACGCTTTCACCGGAAATAACTGCAACAGTGCAGTGCGTATATATATTTCTTTTTTTACTGTAATATGCCCCTTTATGCTTTGACCAGAAATAACTGCAACAGTGCAGTGCGTATATATTTTTCTTGTTGTACTATAATACGCCCCTATATGCTTTCAACAGAAATAACTGCAGAAGTGAAATGTGTATATATTTTTCTTGTCGTACTGAATAAGATACAGAAACAGAAAAGTTATAAGCCACTAAAGGCTTTCCAACATAACACTTGCAGCCCAATAACAAAAAGCTGGAATGACAGAGATGTCTAATGACTATTTGGATCCCCAAATAATCGTTCCCTGCACTTGTAAATCACTTTCCTATCAATGTCCCTAGAGCCTTCTGACGTCTCTCCCTGCACTAAGATGCTGTGAAATGATTCCTCCCTATCCTTTCCCTTATAAATCCTTTTTTCAGTTTTTTTTAAACATAGAGGTTTTTCCAATAGCTATCCCTAGCGCCTTCACACGTCTGTCCCTGCACTATGAACGTTGGAAAATGGCAGAATCTAAAATGGCTGCCATATTTATAGGGCTGTGATGTCACAGGGCTGGCTGGCTGCCGATTGGCTGCATGCAGGCATGTCAATCAGGGTGATACCACCTTCCCAGAGTTCCTTGCCCCATGTCCTCAGTCCTTACACGTGTAGCCGCCATTTTAGGAAAATTTCAATTCGTTACCACGAAGCGCAAGGAAGTTCGTATTTGTTGCTAATCGTAGTTTTCCTGAAATTCGGATCGAATTCCACTTTGTCAGCTTTGATTCGGTCATCTCTACTTAATTGCATCCCATACATTTCCTATTGTTTTACATTAACTGCTGTTAATACAGCAGTGGATTTGACTGTGGAGTGACATGCCACCTCTTGATACCCATAATCACACACAGATTAGCTTTGTTTAGATTGGAACTAAAACAACAAAATAATAATAATAATAATCTATCCTTCTAATGTACATTCTGTTAAGAATCAGGCCTCAATAAATATTAGGGACAGAAGAACTGGCAAAAATAAAGAAGTTGCTTTTAGAATACCAACTACTCTAAATCATCATCATGACTTGAGGGTTGCACTTTTGGGCTGCATCTACTTACCTTATAAAGATCCAAATGTTTCATCAGTGCCACAAATGCTATTGTGTAAATAGCTAAAGACAAAGAGGAATTCAGCAATCCCATAAAAAAGTTAGATCAGCTCACCCATCTTATCTGATTGTTTGCTCCAGTGCACAGAGTTTACCCCCACTATTCCACTTTACATTTCAAAATGTTATACAATGGGTCACTTACTGTTTGCTCCTGTGAGGATTCTAAACTAGGAACCAGAACCACCACTGTTTTCTAGAATGAAGTAATTTGCAGTATTGGTCTAGTTCTCCTATAGATGCCAAATCATTGACAGTGTTTATTTGGATGGATTCACACAATACAGATTTTGTTGCATACATTTCTGCAAATAAAATATGTTCCATTGACAACAAGCACATGGATTTCTGCTAGTTCCATTCAGATGAATTGAACATTCACATACATTTATATAATTAAATCTGCCAACTTTGAATCCACGCTTAGTAAAAATTATATCTAACTGCTTTCTTTAACTTCTGAGTTAACTTAAATGTGCCTCTTATGCTAAATATTATAGCATTTTGTAATGTGTGCTACAAAAAAACAACAACTCAGAAGCAATGACATTGGTAGTGTCTTTGTAGGTGCCAAGATTAGTAAACTCTCATGGATGGAAAACTGTCCTTTAGTAAAAATTGCAAAAGAATGCAAAATTAATTTAAAGGGGTTCTGCACCTTCATTTAACTGATGATCTATCCTCTGGATAGATCATCAGCTCCTGATCGGCGGGGGTCCGACACCCAGGACCCCCCGCCGATCAGCTGTTTGAGAAGGCAGCGGCGCTCCAGCAGCGCCGCTGCCTTCTCACTATTTACCGCCGGGCCGCCCGCCCACTGACGTCACGACTTGTATTAACTAGAGTGGGCGCGGCTAAGCTCTGTTCACTTGAATGGAGCTTAGCCGCGCTCACTCTAGTTGATACAAGTCGTGACGTCAGTGGGCGGGCGGCCCGGCGGTAAACAGTGAGAAGGCCGCGGCGCTGCTGGAGCGCCGCTGCCTTCTCAAACAGCTGATCGGTGGGGGTCCCGGGTGTCGGACCCCCGCCGATCAGAAGCTGATGATCTATCCAGAGGATAGATCATCAGTTAAATAAAAGTGCAGAACCCCTTTAAGGGACCTAAATCTTCACTGAAACCCCAAAAGTGCAGCAATGCACTGCACCTTTAGGTTTCATCTACTTTGTCCAGATTTTCTAGCATGCAGAGTTCAAATCCCATTGTCACATTATTATGACACCTTCTTACTTTCAATGTTCACAACGCATACAGTAGATCATGAAGAAAGTCTTGTGTCATGCACTTGCTAGGTGGGTATATATGGTGTGATAGGCTGTCCCTCATTGCTGTTATGGGTAAAAGTGACAATTTATTACAGCTGCAAAAAGGTATGATTATTGGCTTTTGGGCTAAGGGTGGCATCATTGTGAATAAGCAATGTCGAAACTGCAGAACACCACGTGCCACTGGTGTGAAACGTGAATATCGCATATGAAGGTGCGCGAGCGCAGACCAACACACTACAGTTGCATTGGCAGAAAAGGCTTTAATTTTCATATCACAATTAGACATCCGATGATTGGCAAAGGTTTGCCTTCTCTTTTTTTTTTTTGAGGGGGGGGGGGCATTCTCTGAGCCCACTCAGCCATGTGGTAGGCATTCTGAACTAATTTGGGTATGATTCCATCCTTACATATTACATGCACCTATGCATGCTAATTGTCTTCTCTAGGGAAGATGGGATCTTTGGAAGAGTTGGAAGAGTATGACCAAGACTTCCAAGTACTACCCTGGCCCCCTAATTCCCCAAGACTTGAACCCAGTTGAGCATCTGTGGGACCACCTCAATCGTTGTGTTTGCGCTATGGAACCTCCACCATGCACCCTTCAGAGGCCGTGAGACATGTTTCACTTACTTGGTCAATGTACTAGTAAAATGATCCGGCACTTGGCAACATTGCAAATTGTACCTGTGACAAATTGCCAGGACCTTAGTGAGTTACTCGCAGCCCATTTAGCTGTGTCCATGCTGCACTTGGTGGTTACTCTGAATATTATCTGGTGGTCATAATAATGTGACTCGACTGTGTTCATTCAATGCATCCGTACTCATACTGGAAAAGCCAAGTAGTGCCAATGAAACCCAATAGGTGCAGACAGAGAATTGCTGCTGCACCTTTATGGTTTAACTAAACATTTTGATCGCCTTTACTAAGGGGATTATAAAAGTATAATGGTAAGCATTTGTTCACATTTAGCAAAAATGCTGTCGATTTTTATTAAGTTTTGTGGGTAGATAATCTGAGATTTTAAGAGTCTTCAGCCACACTCTGCTGAGAAAATATCAATTCTTTTTAAAGATTTTCACCATAGATTCAACGCAATTCAATGTCATTCATTGAAATCCTTAGAATTTGCAGTAAAATCTGCTACAAAATCTACATATAACACAGTTTTTCTGATATGTGTGGATGTACCCTAAAAATAGAATATATATAAATATAAAATATAATAAGACAACCATTAAACTTTTATTAAGAAACACACTTTTAATTTGTATTACTTGTTTTTCTTGTAAGATTTTTTGAAATATCCCTCCTTGTATACATAGAAATCACTTGTACATTTGAACTGGCATGAAAATTAACAGGGATTCTTGCTTCCTCACAGGATTGGATTTAGGGGGGTGATGTAGACAGTTGCCCCCTAGACAACTCAACCAAATGGGATTCAATATGTCCAGCCTTTGTGTGTAGATTGATAAGGCCTAGATAAGATGTATACTAGTCTAGAACAACTATCTGGGTACACACTGTTATATTATACGTATTTCCATTAGGAATATACACAGTGTGTAGAAATGCTACAATGATTGCACTTAGGAAGCTAAGGCTACCCCTAGGTTCTTCATCAGAGCCTGCTTCAAAGCCGAATGGACTTGGCTGCAGGTACCCATGTTATGTCTGCAAAAGTAAGGTAGCAGAGAACTGATGCCAGTTCGCTAGAAGCAAACCTCCCAGAATGACTGGGGGAGCAAAGAGTAGTACACAAGCAGGGTGAGAAAGAGCAGAGATTGTTAGTAACAAAACGGTGAAGAAGAGGTTAATCCAGAAATTAGCCACAGTCAAAATGCCAGGAGAATCCGTAGAAGCCAAGTCAGCATATGAGGGATTAATCCACAAAACAAGCCACAGTCCAATACCACATACCATAAGAATCAGTAGAAGCCAAGTCAGTAGACTAGAGGAAAATCCAGAACACAAGCCACAGTTAGATATCAGAAGCTCAGATGCAGAAGTAATGAGTTGTAGACAGTGCAGGAACCTGGATAGCAAACAAAAATCACAGGTGAGGTGCAGTCTTAAATCACCTACCTAGCTCTGGGAATGGGCACTGAGCCATGAACCTAATAAGTTTACCACCTGAAGCTTGACTGGTTGACATAACAAACCTCTCATAACAGCCATGCACAGTATCTTGGCTGGGTAAACACCTTCTCGATATCTAGTTAGACTTGTTTAAAGGGCATTCAATGAATTATTCAACTCTGGGAATGGGAACTGAGCCAGGAACCTGATAAGTCGACCACCTGGAGCTTGACTGGTTGACATGGCAAACCTCTCAGGACAGCCAAGCACAGTATCTTGGCTGGGTAAGCTCCTTGACAACACCTTTTCGATATCTAGTTATCCTTGTGTAAAAGGCATTCAATTAATAGTGATGAGCAGCATAGGCGATATTCGTTTTCATGATATTTCGCCCATTCTTTGCATAATATTCGCAATAAATTTGCGAATTCTAGAATTTTTGACCTCGTCATTATTTTTGCGATTGCGCAAATCGGCACTAATGATGCGCATACTTTTTGGGCAATACATGCAACTACATTTTATCAGGTCTGAGTAGATATTACTGATTGGTGCACTAAGTATTGTTGTCACATCACAGCGCTATGTCTTTAGCATGTATGTACGGACAGCAGAGAAACAGTAATTCCTATCACACTACCTAACACCCTGCACTGGAACCTATCAGATACTCTATATCACTATCTAACCTACACTGAGTATCTCCCACTAACTATCTGTATTATATATATGAGCTAACTAACCATCTAATGTAATTGTATAAGGAATAGGATCCAGATGAAAGCACAGAGCACAGCAATGTCACTGCTCTCTCTCTCAGAACTGCAAAAAAAAAACATGCAGAAAATGGCTGCTGGGGATTTTCTTATATAGTAAGGGGGTAGGCAACTTTCCTATTGGTTGCTAGTAGAGTTGAGCGAACACCTGGATGTTCGGGTTCGAGAAGTTCGGCCGAACATCCCGGAAATGTTCGGGTTCGGGATCCGAACCCGATCCGAACTTCGTCCCGAACCCGAACCCCATTGAAGTCAATGGGGACCCGAACTTTTCGGCACTAAAAAGGCTGTAAAACAGCCCAGGAAAGAGCTAGAGGGCTGCAAAAGGCAGCAACATGTAGGTAAATCCCCTGCAAACAAATGTGGATAGGGAAATGAATTAAAATAAAAATTAAATAAATAAAAATTAACCAAAATCAATTGGAGAGAGGTTCCATAGCAGAGAATCTGGCTTCCCGTCACCCACCACTCGAACAGTCCATTCTCAGATATTTAGGCCCCGGCACCCAGGCAGAGGAGAGAGGTCCCGTAACAGAGAATCTGTCTTCATGTCAGCAGAGAATTAGTCTGCATGTCATAGCAGAGAATGAGGCTTCACGTCAGCCACCACTGCAACAGTCCATTGGCATATATTTAGGCCCAGCACACACACAGGCAGAGGAGAGAGGTCCCGTAACAGAGAATCTGGCTTCATGTCAGCAGAGAATCAGTCTGCATGTCATAGCAGAGAATCAGGCTTCACGTCAGCCACCACTGCAACAGTCCATTGTCATAAATTTAGGCCCAGCACCCAGGCAGAGGAGAGAGGTCCCGTAACAGAGAATCTGGCTTCATGTCAGCAGAGAATCAGTCTTCATATCATAGCAGAGAATCAGGCTTCACGTCACCCACCACTGTAAGAGTCAATTTTCATAAATTTAGGCCCAGAACCCAGGCAGAGGAGAAAGGTCCCGTAACAGACAATCTGGCTTCATGTCAGCAGAGAATCAGTCTTCATATCATAGCAGAGAATCAGGCTTCACGTCACCCACCACTGTAAGAGTCAATTTTCATAAATTTAGGCCCAGAACCCAGGCAGAGGAGAAAGGTCCCGTAACAGACAATCTGGCTTCATGTCAGCAGAGAATCAGTCTTCATATCATAGCAGAGAATCAGGCTTCACGTCACCCACCACTGTAAGAGTCAATTTTCATAAATTTAGGCCCAGAACCCAGGCAGAGGAGAAAGGTCCCGTAACAGACAATCTGGCTTCATGTCAGCAGAGAATCAGTCTTCATATCATAGCAGAGAATCAGGCTTCACGTCACCCACCACTGTAAGAGTCAATTTTCATAAATTTAGGCCCAGAACCCAGGCAGAGGAGAAAGGTCCCGTAACAGACAATCTGGCTTCATGTCAGCAGAGAATCAGTCTTCATATCATAGCAGAGAATCAGGCTTCACGTCACCCACCACTGTAAGAGTCAATTTTCATAAATTTAGGCCCAGAACCCAGGCAGAGGAGAAAGGTCCCGTAACAGACAATCTGGCTTCATGTCAGCAGAGAATCAGTCTTCATATCATAGCAGAGAATCAGGCTTCACGTCACCCACCACTGTAAGAGTCAATTGTCATAAATTTAGGCCCAGAACCCAGGCAGAGGAGAAAGGTCCCGTAACAGACAATCTGGCTTCATGTCAGCAGAGAATCAGTCTTCATATCATAGCAGAGAATCAGGCTTCACGTCACCCACCACTGTAAGAGTCAATTTTCATAAATTTAGGCCCAGAACCCAGGCAGAGGAGAAAGGTCCCGTAACAGACAATCTGGCTTCATGTCAGCAGAGAATCAGTCTTCATATCATAGCAGAGAATCAGGCTTCACGTCACCCACCACTGTAAGAGTCAATTTTCATAAATTTAGGCCCAGAACCCAGGCAGAGGAGAAAGGTCCCGTAACAGACAATCTGGCTTCATGTCAGCAGAGAATCAGTCTTCATATCATAGCAGAGAATCAGGCTTCACGTCACCCACCACTGTAAGAGTCAATTTTCATAAATTTAGGCCCAGAACCCAGGCAGAGGAGAAAGGTCCCGTAACAGACAATCTGGCTTCATGTCAGCAGAGAATCAGTCTTCATATCATAGCAGAGAATCAGGCTTCACGTCACCCACCACTGTAAGAGTCAATTTTCATAAATTTAGGCCCAGAACCCAGGCAGAGGAGAAAGGTCCCGTAACAGACAATCTGGCTTCATGTCAGCAGAGAATCAGTCTGCATGTCATAGCAGAGAATGAGGCTTCACGTCAGCCACCACTGCAACAGTCCATTGTCATAAATTTAGGCCCAGCACCCAGGCAGAGGAGAGAGGTCCCGTAAAAGAGGATCTGGCTTCATGTCAGCAGAGAATCAGTCTGCATGTCATAGCAGAGAATCAGGCTTCACGTCAGCCACCACTGCAACAGTCCATTGTCATAAATTTAGGCCCAGCACCCAGGCAGAGGAGAGAGGTCCCGTAACAGAGGATCTGGCTTCATGTCAGCAGAGAATCAGTCTGCATGTCATAGCAGAGAATCAGGCTTCACGTCAGCCACCACTGCAACAGTCCATTGTCATAAATTTAGGCCCAGCACCCAGGCAGAGGAGAGAGGTCCCGTAACAGAGGATCTGGCTTCATGTCAGCAGAGAATCAGTCTGCATGTCATAGCAGAGAATCAGGCTTCACGTCAGCCACCACTGCAACAGTCCATTGTCATAAATTTAGGCCCAGCACCCAGGCAGAGGAGAGAGGTCCCGTAACAGAGGATCTGGCTTCATGTCAGCAGAGAATCAGTCTGCATGTCATAGCAGAGAATCAGGCTTCACGTCAGCCACCACTGCAACAGTCCATTGTCATAAATTTAGGCCCAGCACCCAGGCAGAGGAGAGAGGTCCCGTAACAGACAATCTGGCTTCATGTCAGCAGAGAATTAGTCTGCATGTCATAGCAGAGAATCAGGCTTCATGTCAGCCACCACTGCAACAGTCCATTGGCATATATTTAGGCCTAGCACACAGGCAGAGGAGAGGTTCATTCAACTTTGGGTAGCATCGCAATATAATGGTAAAATGAAAATAAAAATAGGATTGAATGAGGAAGTGCCCTGGAGTCCAATAATATATGGTTATGGGGAGGTAGTTAATGTCTAATCTGGACAAGGGACGGACAGGTCCTGTGGGATCCATGCCTGGTTCATTTTTATGAACGTCAGCTTGTCCACATTGGCTGTAGACAGGCGGCTGCGTTTGTCTGTAATGACGCCCCCTGCCGTGCTGAATACACGTTCAGACAAAACGCTGGCTGCCGGGCAGGCCAGCACCTCCAAGGCATAAAAGGCTAGCTCTGGCCACGTGGACAATTTAGAGACCCAGAAGTTGAATGGGGCCGAACCATCAGTCAGTACGTGGAGGGGTGTGCACACGTACTGTTCCACCATGTTAGTGAAATGTTGCCTCCTGCTAACACGTTGCGTATCAGGTGGTGGTGCAGTTAGCTGTGGCGTGTTGACAAAAGTTTTCCACATCTCTGCCATGCTAACCCTGCCCTCAGAGGAGCTGGCCGTGACACAGCTGCCTTGGCGACCTCTTGCTCCTCCTCTGCCTTGGCCTTGGGCTTCCACTTGTTCCCCTGTGACATTTGGGAATGCTCTCAGTAGCGCGTCTACCAACGTGCGCTTGTACTCGCGCATCTTCCTATCACGCTCCAGTGCAGGAAGTAAGGTGGGCACATTGTCTTTGTAGCGTGGATCCAGCAGGGTGGCAACCCAGTAGTCCGCACAGGTTAAAATGTGGGCAACTCTGCTGTCGTTGCGCAGGCACTGCAGCATGTAGTCGCTCATGTGTGCCAGGCTGCCCAGGGGTAAGGACAAGCTGTCCTCTGTGGGAGGCGTATCGTCATCGTCCTGCCTTTCCCCCCAGCCACGCACCAGTGATGGACCCGAGCTGCGTTGGGTGCCACCCCGCTGTGACCATGCTTCATCCTCATCCTCCTCCACCTCCTCCTCATCCTCGTCCTCCTCGTCCTCCAGTAGTGGGCCCTGGCTGGCCACATTTGTACCTGGCCTCTGCTGTTGCCAAAAACCTCCCTCTGAGTCACTTCGAAGAGACTGGCCTGAAAGTGCTAAAAATGACCCCTCTTCCTCATCCTCCTCCTCCTCCTCCTGGGCCACCTCCTGTTCCATCATCGCCCTAAGTGTTTTCTCAAGGAGACATAGAAGTGGTATTGTAACGCTGATAACGGTGTCATCGCCACTGGCCATGTTGGTGGAGTACTCGAAACAGCGCAACAGGGCACACAGGTCTCGCATGGAGGCCCAGTCATTGGTGGTGAAGTGGTGCTGTTCTGTAGTGCGACTGACCCGTGCGTGCTGCAGCTGAAACTCCACTATGGCCTGCTGCTGCTCGCACAGTCTGTCCAGCATGTGCAAGGTGGAGTTCCACCTGGTGGGCACGTCGCATATGAGGCGGTGAGCGGGAAGGCCGAAGTTACGCTGTAGCGCAGACAGGCGAGCAGCGGCAGGATGTGAACGCCGGAAGCGCGAACAGACGGCCCGCACTTTATGCAGCAGCTCTGACATGTCGGGGTAGTTGTGAATGAACTTCTGCACCACCAAATTCAGCACATGCGCCAAGCAAGGGATGTGCGTCAAATTGGCTAGTCCCAGAGCTGCAACGAGATTTCGCCCATTATCACACACCACCAGGCCGGGCTTGAGGCTCACCGGCAGCAACCACTCGTCGGTCTGTTGTTCAATACCCCGCCACAACTCCTGTGCGGTGTGGGGCCTGTCCCCCAAACATATGAGTTTCAGAATGGCCTGCTGACGTTTACCCCGGGCTGTGCTGAAGTTGGTGGTGAAGGTGTGTGGCTGACTGGATGAGCAGGTGGAAGAAGAGGAGGAGGAAGCCGAGAAGGAGGAGGTGGCAACAGGAGGCAAAGAATGTTGCCCTGCGATCCTTGGCGGCGGCAGGACGTGCGCCAAACAGCTCTCCGCCTGGGGCCCAGCTGCCACTACATTTACCCAGTGTGCAGTTAGGGAGATATAGCGTCCCTGGCCGTGCTTACTGGTCCACGTATCTGTGGTTAGGTGGACCTTGCTACAGATGGCGTTGCGCAGTGCACACTTGATTTTATCGGATACTTGGTTGTGCAGGGAAGGCACGGCTCTCTTGGAGAAGTAGTGCCGGCTGGGAACAACATACTGTGGGACAGCAAGCGACATGAGCTGTTTGAAGCTGTCTGTGTCCACCAGCCTAAATGACAGCATTTCATAGGCCAGTAGTTTAGAAATGCTGGCATTCAGGGCCAGGGATCGAGGGTGGCTAGGTGGGAATTTACGCTTTCTATCAAATGTTTGTGAGATGGAGAGCTGAACGCTGGCGTGTGACATGGTTGAGACGCTTGGTGACGGAGGTGGTGGTGGTGGTGTTGGTGGTACATCCCCTGTTTGCTGGGCGGCAGGTGCCAACGTTCCTCCAGAGGCGGAGGAAGAGGCCGAGGCGGCAGCAGCAGAATAGGCCGAGGCGGCAGCAGCAGAAGAGGTAGCAGGGGGAGCCTGAGTGACTTCCTTGGTTTTAAGGTGTTTACTCCACTGCAGTTCATGCTTTGCATGCAGGTGCCTGGTCATGCAGGTTGTGCTCAGGTTCAGAACGTTAATGCCTCGCTTCAGGCTCTGATGGCACAGCGTGCAAACCACTCGGGTCTTGTCGTCAGCACATTGTTTGAAGAAGTGCCATGCCAGGGAACTCCTTGAAGCTGCCTTTGGGGTGCTCGGTCCCAGATGGCGGCGGTCAGTAGCAGGCGGAGTCTCTTGGCGGCGGGTGTTCTGCTTTTGCCCACTGCTCCCTCTTTTGCTACGCTGTTGGCTCGGTCTCACCACTGCCTCTTCCTCCGAACTGTGAAAGTCAGTGGCACGACCTTCATTCCATGTGGGGTCTAGGACCTCATCGTCCCCTGCATCGTCTTCCACCCAGTCTTGATCCCTGACCTCCTGTTCAGTCTGCACACTGCAGAAAGACGCAGCAGTTGGCACCTGTGTTTCGTCATCATCAGAGACATGCTGAGGTGGTATTCCCATGTCCTCATCATCAGGAAACATAAGTGGTTGTGCGTCAGTGCATTCTATGTCTTTCACCGCTGGGGAAGGGCTAGGTGGATGCCCTTGGGAAACCCTGCCAGCGGAGTCTTCAAACAGCATAAGAGACTGCTGCATAACTTGAGGCTGAGACAGTTTCCCTGGTATGCATGGGGGTGATGTGACAGACTGATGGGGTTGGTTTTCAGGCGCCATCTGTGCGCTTTCTGCAGAAGACTGGGTGGGAGATAATGTGAACGTGCTGGATCCACTGTCGGCCACCCAATTGACTAATGCCTGTACCTGCTCAGGCCTTACCATCCTTAGAACGGCATTGGGCCCCACCATATATCGCTGTAAATTCTGGCGGCTACTGGGACCTGAGGTAGTTGGTACACTAGGACGTGTGGATGTGGCAGAACGGCCACGTCCTCTCCCAGCACCAGAGGGTCCACTAACACCACCACGACCATGTCCACGTCCGCGTCCCTTACTAGATGTTTTTCTCATTGTTATGGTTCACCACAACAACAAATATATTATTTGGCCCAATGTATTGTATTCAAATTCAGCGGGATATAAATTTGAGGCCTAGTATTTAGGCGCTGGGTGACCGGTATGGATTTAGTGACAGAATTAGACTTGGAAATGCACAGAAGCGTGTGTGTGAAGTTATTCTGAATGACCCAATGTGCACCTTGAATATTATATACCCTTTTTGGGATAGATTTCAAATAGCTCTGATATAGCAGGAACCACTAAATTATGAAATTGCTAAATTGGGAATTGTACTTCAACCCAGAACAAAAAATGTGCTTTGACGGGCACTAAATAACTTTCCCAGCTACAACAGGACAGCGGTAACGAGAGATTTAGAGGGATTTAAATTTGAGGCCTAGTATTTAGGCGCTGGGTGACAGGTATGGGTTTAGTGACAGAATTAGACTTGGAAATACACAGTAGCGGGTGTGTGTGAAGTTATTCTGAATGACCCAATGTGCACCTTCAATATTATATACCCTTTTTGGGATAGATTTCAAATAGCTCTGATATAGCAGGAACCACTAAATTATGAAATTGCTAAATTGGGAATTGTACTTCAACCCAGAACAAAAAATGTGCTTTGACGGACACTAAATATCTTGCCCAGCAACAACAGTACAGCGGTAACGAGAGATTTAGCGGGATATAAATTTGAGGCCTAGTATTTAGGCGCTGGGTCACCGGTATGGATTTAGTGACAGAATTAGACTTGGAAATGCACAGAAGCGTGTGTGTGAAGTTATTCTGAATGACCCTATGTGCACCTTCAATATTATATACCCTTTTAGGGATAGATTTCAAATAGCTCTGATATAGCAGAAACCACTAAATTATGAAATTGCTAAATTGGGAATTGTACTTCAACCCAGAACAAAAAATGTGCTTTGACGGACACTAAATATCTTGCCCAGCAACAACAGTACAGCGGTGGGTAACGAGAGATTTAGAGGGATTTAAATTTGAGGCCTAGTATTTAGGCGCTGGGTCACCGGTATGGATTTAGTGACAGAATTAGACTTGGAAATGCACAGAAGCGTGTGTGTGAAGTTATTCTGAATGACCCTATGTGCACCTTCAATATTATATACCCTTTTAGGGATAGATTTCAAATAGCTCTGATATAGCAGAAACCACTAAATTATGAAATTGCTAAATTGGGAATTGTACTTCAACCCAGAACAAAAAATGTGCTTTGACGGACACTAAATATCTTGCCCAGCAACAACAGTACAGCGGTGGGTAACGAGAGATTTAGAGGGATTTAAATTTGAGGCCTAGTATTTAGGCGCTGGGTCACCGGTATGGATTTAGTGACAGAATTAGACTTGGAAATGCACAGAAGCGTGTGTGTGAAGTTATTCTGAATGACCCTATGTGCACCTTCAATATTATATACCCTTTTAGGGATAGATTTCAAATAGCTCTGATATAGCAGAAACCACTAAATTATGAAATTGCTAAATTGGGAATTGTACTTCAACCCAGAACAAAAAATGTGCTTTGACGGACACTAAATATCTTGCCCAGCAACAACAGTACAGCGGTGGGTAACGAGAGATTTAGAGGGATTTAAATTTGAGGCCTAGTATTTAGGCGCTGGGTCACCGGTATGGATTTAGTGACAGAATTAGACTTGGAAATGCACAGAAGCGTGTGTGTGAAGTTATTCTGAATGACCCAATGTGCACCTTCAATATTATATACCCTTTTAGGGATAGATTTCAAATAGCTCTGATATAGCAGAAACCACTAAATTATGAAATTGCTAAATTGGGAATTGTACTTCAACCCAGAACAAAAAATGTGCTTTGACGGACACTAAATATCTTGCCCAGCAACAACAGTACAGCGGTAACGAGAGATTTAGAGGGATTTAAATTTGAGGCCTAGTATTTAGGCGCTGGGTGACAGGTATGGGTTTAGTGACAGAATTAGACTTGGAAATACACAGTAGCGGGTGTGTGTGAAGTTATTCTGAATGACCCTATGTGCACCTTCAATATTATATACCCTTTTAGGGATAGATTTCAAATAGCTCTGATATAGCAGAAACCACTAAATTATGAAATTGCTAAATTGGGAATTGTACTTCAACCCAGAACAAAAAATGTGCTTTGACGGACACTAAATATCTTGCCCAGCAACAACAGTACAGCGGTGGGTAACGAGAGATTTAGAGGGATTTAAATTTGAGGCCTAGTATTTAGGCGCTGGGTCACCGGTATGGATTTAGTGACAGAATTAGACTTGGAAATGCACAGAAGCGTGTGTGTGAAGTTATTCTGAATGACCCAATGTGCACCTTCAATATTATATACCCTTTTAGGGATAGATTTCAAATAGCTCTGATATAGCAGAAACCACTAAATTATGAAATTGCTAAATTGGGAATTGTACTTCAACCCAGAACAAAAAATGTGCTTTGACGGACACTAAATATCTTGCCCAGCAACAACAGTACAGCGGTAACGAGAGATTTAGAGGGATTTAAATTTGAGGCCTAGTATTTAGGCGCTGGGTGACAGGTATGGGTTTAGTGACAGAATTAGACTTGGAAATACACAGTAGCGGGTGTGTGTGAAGTTATTCTGAATGACCCAATGTGCACCTTCAATATTATATACCCTTTTTGGGATAGATTTCAAATAGCTCTGATATAGCAGGAACCACTAAATTATGAAATTGCTAAATTGGGAATTGTATTTCAACCCAGAACAAGAAATGTGCTTGAACGGACACTAAATAACTCGCCCAGCTACAGCACTAGGGACAGATTTAGCTGGATATAAATTTGAGGCCTAGTATTTAGGCGCTGGGTGACCGGTATGGATTTAGTGACAGAATTAGACTGGGATATGGCCAAAAAATAAACAGACTATTGCTGGTTAAATGCACTTGGTGTGACAGCTTCACCCTGATGTAGGCTTTAGCCAAAAAACAACCACACCATTGAGGGTTAAATGCACTTGGTGACAGGCGCAGCTTGCCCCTGATTTTGTATATGGCCAAAAAATGAACAGACTATTGCTGGTTAAATGCACTTGGTGTGACAGCTTCACCCTGATGTAGGCTTTAGCCAAAAAACAACCACACCATTGAGGGTTAAATGCACTTGGTGACAGGCGCAGCTTGCCCCTGATTTTGTATATGGCCAAAAAATGAACAGACTATTGCTGGTTAAATGCACTTGGTGTCACAGCTTCACCCTGATGTAGGCTTTAGCCAAAAAACAACCACACCATTGAGGGTTAAATGCACTTGGTGACAGGCGCAGCTTGCCCCTGATTTTGTATATGGCCAAAAAATGAACAGACTATTGCTGGTTAAATGCACTTGGTGTGACAGCTTCACCCTGATGTAGGCTTTAGCCAAAAAACAACCACACCATTGAGGGTTAAATGCACTTGGTCGCAGCTTGTGCTGGCGCACCACAAGACACAAAATGGCCGCCGATCACCCCAGAAAAATGAGACTGACAAACGGTCTGTGCAGCCTAAAAACAGTGAGCAATTGAGGATCAGCAGCTCAATGATCCACAGCTGCAGATCGATCAGTTAATCAAGTCCTTTGGAGGAGTTAATCTGCCTAATCTCGCCCTACTGTCGCAGCCGCAACCTCTCCCTACGCTAATCAGAGCAGAGTGACGGGCGGCGCTATGTGACTCCAGCTTAAATAGAGGCTGGGTCACATGGTGCTCTGGCCAATCACAGCCATGCCAATAGTAGGCATGGCTGTGATGGCCTCTTGGGGCAAGTAGTATGACGCTTGTTGATTGGCTGCTTTGCAGCCTTTCAAAAAGCGCCAAGAAAGCGTCACAAAAGCGCCAAGAAAGCGACGAACACCGAACCCGAACCCGGACTTTTACGAAAATGTCCGGGTTCGGGTCCGTGTCACGGACACCCCAAAATTCGGTACGAACCCGAACTATACAGTTCGAGTTCGCTCATCCCTAGTTGCTAGGTATGTTGCTAAGCTCTGACAAAGTTATTGAAGCCTTCTCATTGGCCCACAAGTATGAAGGGAGGTTACTGATGGAAAAAAAAAAAACTAGAATATTTGCAATTACAAATATATAGCACTATATTCTACATCAAATTCTCGAAGTGCCAATATTCACGATAAATATTTGCTATTAGAATATTTGCGACCAACACTATTAATCATTTTTGAAAGCTTAAATTACTAATCTTAAAATTAGAAAGGATTAAGATCTGAGAAGTCATAAATAGAGTTGAGCGAACACCTGGATGTTCGGGTTCGAGAAGTTCGGCCGAACATCCCGGAAATGTTCGGGTTCGGGATCCGAACCCGATCCGAACTTCGTCCCGAACCCGAACCCCATTGAAGTCAATGGGGACCCGAACTTTTCGGCACTAAAACGGCTGTAAAACAGCCCAGGAAAGGGCTAGAGGGCTGCAAAAGGCAGCAACATGTAGGTAAATCCCCTGCAAACAAATGTGGATAGGGAAATTAATTAAAATAAAAATTAAATAAATAAAAATTAACCAAAATCAATTGGAGAGAGGTTCCATAGCAGAGAATCTGGCTTCCCGTCACCCACCACTGGAACAGTCCATTCTCAGATATTTAGGCCCCGGCACCCAGGCAGAGGAGAGAGGTCCCGTAACAGACAATCTGGCTTCATGTCAGCAGAGAATCAGTCTTCATGTCATAGCAGAGAATCAGGCTTCACGTCACCCACCACTGTAAGAGTCCATTTTCATAAATTTAGGCCCAGCACCCAGGCAGAGGAGAGAGGTCCCGTAACAGACAATCTGGCTTCATGTCAGCAGAGAATCAGTCTTCATATCATAGCAGAGAATCTGGCTTCCCGTTACCCACCACTGGAACAGTCCATTCTCAGATATTTAGGCCCCGGCACCCAGGCAGAGGAGAGAGGTCCCGTAACAGACAATCTGGCTTCATGTCAGCAGAGAATCAGTCTTCATATCATAGCAGAGAATCAGGCTTCACGTCAGCCACCACTGCAACAGTCCATTGTCATAAATTCAGGCCCAGCACCCAGGCAGAGGAGAGAGGTCCCGTAACAGACAATCTGGCTTCATGTCAGCAGAGAATCAGTCTGCATGTCATAGCAGAGAATGAGGCTTCACGTCACCCACCACTGCAACAGTCCATTTTCATAAATTTAGGCCCAGCACCCAGGCAGAGGAGAGAGGTCCCGTAACAGAGGATCTGGCTTCATGTCACCAGAGAATCAGTCTGCATGTCATAGCAGAGAATCAGGCTTCACGTCACCCACCACTGCAACAGTCCATTTTCATAAATTTAGGCCCAGCACCCAGGCAGAGGAGAGAGGTCCCGTAACAGAGGATCTGGCTTCATGTCACCAGAGAATCAGTCTGCATGTCATAGCAGAGAATCAGGCTTCACGTCAGCCACCACTGCAACAATCCATTGGCATATATTTAGGCCTAGCACACAGGCAGAGGAGAGAGGTCCCGTAACAGACAATCTGGCTTCATGTCAGCAGAGAATCAGTCTTCATATCATAGCAGAGAATCAGGCTTCACGTCAGCCACCAATGCAACAGTCCATTGTCAGATATTTAGGCCCAGCACCCAGGCAGAGGAGAGAGGTCCCGTAACAGAGGATCTGGCTTCATGTCAGCAGAGAATCAGTCTTCATGTCATAGCAGAGAATCAGGCTTCACGTCACCCACCACTGTAAGAGTCCATTTTCATAAATTTAGGCCCAGCACCCAGGCAGAGGAGAGAGGTCCCGTAACAGACGATCTGGCTTCATGTCAGCAGAGAATCAGTCTGCATGTCATAGCAGAGAATGAGGCTTCACGTCACCCACCACTGCAACAGTCCATTTTCATAAATTTAGGCCCAGCACCCAGGCAGAGGAGAGAGGTCCCGTAACAGAGGATCTGGCTTCATGTCACCAGAGAATCAGTCTGCATGTCATAGCAGAGAATCAGGCTTCACGTCACCCACCACTGCAACAGTCCATTTTCATAAATTTAGGCCCAGCACCCAGGCAGAGGAGAGAGGTCCCGTAACAGAGGATCTGGCTTCATGTCACCAGAGAATCAGTCTGCATGTCATAGCAGAGAATCAGGCTTCACGTCAGCCACCACTGCAACAATCCATTGGCATATATTTAGGCCTAGCACACAGGCAGAGGAGAGAGGTCCCGTAACAGACAATCTGGCTTCATGTCAGCAGAGAATCAGTCTTCATATCATAGCAGAGAATCAGGCTTCACGTCAGCCACCAATGCAACAGTCCATTGTCAGATATTTAGGCCCAGCACCCAGGCAGAGGAGAGAGGTCCCGTAACAGACAATCTGGCTTCATGTCAGCAGAGAATCAGTCTGCATGTCATAGCAGAGAATGAGGCTTCACGTCACCCACCACTGCAACAGTCCATTTTCATAAATTTAGGCCCAGCACCCAGGCAGAGGAGAGAGGTCCCGTAACAGAGGATCTGGCTTCATGTCAGCAGAGAATCAGTCTGCATGTCATAGCAGAGAATCAGGCTTCACGTCAGCCACCACTGCAACAGTCCATTGTCATAAATTCAGGCCCAGCACCCAGGCAGAGGAGAGAGGTCCCGTAACAGACAATCTGGCTTCATGTCACCAGAGAATCAGTCTGCATGTCATAGCAGAGAATGAGGCTTCACGTCAGCCACCACTGCAACAATCCATTGGCATATATTTAGGCCTAGCACACAGGCAGAGGAGAGGTTCATTCAACTTTGGGTAGCCTTGCAATATAATGGTAAAATGAAAATAAAAATAGGATTGAATGAGGAAGTGCCCTGGAGTCCAATAATATATGGTTATGGGGAGGTAGTTAATGTCTAATCTGGACAAGGGACGGACAGGTCCTGTGGGATCCATGCCTGGTTCATTTTTATGAACGTCAGCTTGTCCACATTGGCTGTAGACAGGCGGCTGCGTTTGTCTGTAATGACGCCCCCTGCCGTGCTGAATACACGTTCAGACAAAACGCTGGCTGCCGGGCAGGCCAGCACCTCCAAGGCATAAAAGGCTAGCTCTGGCCACGTGGACAATTTAGAGACCCAGAAGTTGAATGGGGCCGAACCATCAGTCAGTACGTGGAGGGGTGTGCACACGTACTGTTCCACCATGTTAGTGAAATGTTGCCTCCTGCTAACACGTTGCGTATCAGGTGGTGGTGCAGTTAGCTGTGGCGTGTTGACAAAAGTTTTCCACATCTCTGCCATGCTAACTCTGCCCTCAGAGGAGCTGGCCGTGACACAGCTGCCTTGGCGACCTCTTGCTCCTCCTCTGCCTTGGCCTTGGGCTTCCACTTGTTCCCCTGTGACATTTGGGAATGCTCTCAGTAGCGCGTCTACCAACGTGCGCTTGTACTCGCGCATCTTCCTATCACGCTCCAGTGCAGGAAGTAAGGTGGGCACATTGTCTTTGTAGCGTGGATCCAGCAGGGTGGCAACCCAGTAGTCCGCACAGGTTAAAATGTGGGCAACTCTGCTGTCGTTGCGCAGGCACTGCAGCATGTAGTCGCTCATGTGTGCCAGGCTGCCCAGGGGTAAGGACAAGCTGTCCTCTGTGGGAGGCGTATCGTCATCGTCCTGCCTTTCCCCCCAGCCACGCACCAGTGATGGACCCGAGCTGCGTTGGGTGCCACCCCGCTGTGACCATGCTTCATCCTCATCCTCCTCCACCTCCTCCTCATCCTCGTCCTCCTCGTCCTCCAGTAGTGGGCCCTGGCTGGCCACATTTGTACCTGGCCTCTGCTGTTGCCAAAAACCTCCCTCTGAGTCACTTCGAAGAGACTGGCCTGAAAGTGCTAAAAATGACCCCTCTTCCTCCTCCTCCTCCTCCTCCTCCTGGGCCACCTCCTCTTCCATCATCGCCCTAAGTGTTTTCTCAAGGAGACATAGAAGTGGTATTGTAACGCTGATAACGGTGTCATCGCCACTGGCCATGTTGGTGGAGTACTCGAAACAGCGCAACAGGGCACACAGGTCTCGCATGGAGGCCCAGTCATTGGTGGTGAAGTGGTGCTGTTCTGTAGTGCGACTGACCCGTGCGTGCTGCAGCTGAAACTCCACTATGGCCTGCTGCTGCTCGCACAGTCTGTCCAGCATGTGCAAGGTGGAGTTCCACCTGGTGGGCACGTCGCATATGAGGCGGTGAGCGGGAAGGCCGAAGTTACGCTGTAGCGCAGACAGGCGAGCAGCGGCAGGATGTGAACGCCGGAAGCGCGAACAGACGGCCCGCACTTTATGCAGCAGCTCTGACATGTCGGGGTAGTTGTGAATGAACTTCTGCACCACCAAATTCAGCACATGCGCCAAGCAAGGGATGTGCGTCAAATTGGCTAGTCCCAGAGCTGCAACGAGATTTCGCCCATTATCACACACCACCAGGCCGGGCTTGAGGCTCACCGGCAGCAACCACTCGTCGGTCTGTTGTTCAATACCCCGCCACAACTCCTGTGCGGTGTGGGGCCTGTCCCCCAAACATATGAGTTTCAGAATGGCCTGCTGACGTTTACCCCGGGCTGTGCTGAAGTTGGTGGTGAAGGTGTGTGGCTGACTGGATGAGCAGGTGGAAGAAGAGGAGGAGGAAGCCGAGAAGGAGGAGGTGGCAACAGGAGGCAAAGAATGTTGCCCTGCGATCCTTGGCGGCGGAAGGACGTGCGCCAAACAGCTCTCCGCCTGGGGCCCAGCTGCCACTACATTTACCCAGTGTGCAGTTAGGGAGATATAGCGTCCCTGGCCGTGCTTACTGGTCCACGTATCTGTGGTTAGGTGGACCTTGCTACAGATGGCGTTGCGCAGTGCACACTTGATTTTATCGGATACTTGGTTGTGCAGGGAAGGCACGGCTCTCTTGGAGAAGTAGTGCCGGCTGGGAACAACATACTGTGGGACAGCAAGCGACATGAGCTGTTTGAAGCTGTCTGTGTCCACCAGCCTAAATGACAGCATTTCATAGGCCAGTAGTTTAGAAATGCTGGCATTCAGGGCCAGGGATCGAGGGTGGCTAGGTGGGAATTTACGCTTTCTATCAAATGTTTGTGAGATGGAGAGCTGAACGCTGGCGTGTGACATGGTTGAGACGCTTGGTGACGGAGGTGGTGGTGGTGGTGTTGGTGGTACATCCCCTGTTTGCTGGGCGGCAGGTGCCAACGTTCCTCCAGAGGCGGAGGAAGAGGCCGAGGCGGCAGCAGCAGAATAGGCCGAGGCGGCAGCAGCAGAAGAGGTAGCAGGGGGAGCCTGAGTGACTTCCTTGGTTTTAAGGTGTTTACTCCACTGCAGTTCATGCTTTGCATGCAGGTGCCTGGTCATGCAGGTTGTGCTCAGGTTCAGAACGTTAATGCCTCGCTTCAGGCTCTGATGGCACAGCGTGCAAACCACTCGGGTCTTGTCGTCAGCACATTGTTTGAAGAAGTGCCATGCCAGGGAACTCCTTGAAGCTGCCTTTGGGGTGCTCGGTCCCAGATGGCGGCGGTCAGTAGCAGGCGGAGTCTCTTGGCGGCGGGTGTTCTGCTTTTGCCCACTGCTCCCTCTTTTGCTACGCTGTTGGCTCGGTCTCACCACTGCCTCTTCCTCCGAACTGTGAAAGTCAGTGGCACGACCTTCATTCCATGTGGGGTCTAGGACCTCATCGTCCCCTGCATCGTCTTCCACCCAGTCTTGATCCCTGACCTCCTGTTCAGTCTGCACACTGCAGAAAGACGCAGCAGTTGGCACCTGTGTTTCGTCATCATCAGAGACATGCTGAGGTGGTATTCCCATGTCCTCATCATCAGGAAACATAAGTGGTTGTGCGTCAGTGCATTCTATGTCTTTCACCGCTGGGGAAGGGCTAGGTGGATGCCCTTGGGAAACCCTGCCAGCGGAGTCTTCAAACAGCATAAGAGACTGCTGCATAACTTGAGGCTGAGACAGTTTCCCTGGTATGCATGGGGGTGATGTGACAGACTGATGGGGTTGGTTTTCAGGCGCCATCTGTGCGCTTTCTGCAGAAGACTGGGTGGGAGATAATGTGAACGTGCTGGATCCACTGTCGGCCACCCAATTGACTAATGCCTGTACCTGCTCAGGCCTTACCATCCTTAGAACGGCATTGGGCCCCACCATATATCGCTGTAAATTCTGGCGGCTACTGGGACCTGAGGTAGTTGGTACACTAGGACGTGTGGATGTGGCAGAACGGCCACGTCCTCTCCCAGCACCAGAGGGTCCACTAACACCACCACGACCATGTCCACGTCCGCGTCCCTTACTAGATGTTTTTCTCATTGTTATGGTTCACCACAACAACAAATATATTATTTGGCCCAATGTATTGTATTCAAATTCAGCGGGATATAAATTTGAGGCCTAGTATTTAGGCGCTGGGTGACCGGTATGGATTTAGTGACAGAATTAGACTTGGAAATGCACAGAAGCGTGTGTGTGAAGTTATTCTGAATGACCCTATGTGCACCTTGAATATTATATACCCTTTTTGGGATAGATTTCAAATAGCTCTGATATAGCAGGAACCACTAAATTATGAAATTGCTAAATTGGGAATTGTATTTCAACCCAGAACAAAAAATGTGCTTTGACGGACACTAAATATCTTGCCCAGCAACAACAGTACAGCGGTAACGAGAGATTTAGCAGGATATAAATTTGAGGCCTAGTATTTAGGCGCTGGGTGACAGGTATGGGTTTAGTGACAGAATTAGACTTGGAAATACACAGTAGAGGGTGTGTGTGAAGTTATTCTGAATGACCCTATGTGCACCTTGAATATTATATACCCTTTTTGGGATAGATTTCAAATAGCTCTGATATAGCAGGAACCACTAAATTATGAAATTGCTAAATTGGGAATTGTATTTCAACCCAGAACAAAAAATGTGCTTTGACGGACACTAAATATCTTTCCAAGCAACAACAGTACAGCGGTAACGAGAGATTTAGCAGGATATAAATTTGAGGCCTAGTATTTAGGTGCTGGGTGACAGGTATGGGTTTAGTGACAGAATTAGACTTGGAAATACACAGTAGCGGGTGTGTGTGAAGTTATTCTGAATGACCCAATGTGCACCTTGAATATTATATACCCTTTTAGGGATAGATTTCAAATAGCTCTGATATAGCAGAAACCACTAAATTATGAAATTGCTAAATTGGGAATTGTACTTCAACCCAGAACAAAAAATGTGCTTTGACGGACACTAAATAACTTTCCCAGCTACAACAGGACAGCGGTAACGAGAGATTTAGCAGGATATAAATTTGAGGCCTAGTATTTAGGCGCTGGGTGACAGGTATGGGTTTAGTGACAGAATTAGACTTGGAAATACACAGTAGCGGGTGTGTGTGAAGTTATTCTGAATGACCCAATGTGCACCTTGAATATTATATACCCTTTTAGGGATAGATTTCAAATAGCTCTGATATAGCAGAAACCACTAAATTATGAAATTGCTAAATTGGGAATTGTACTTCAACCCAGAACAAAAAATGTGCTTTGACGGACACTAAATAACTTTCCCAGCTACAACAGGACAGCGGTAACGAGAGATTTAGCAGGATATAAATTTGAGGCCTAGTATTTAGGCGCTGGGTGACAGGTATGGGTTTAGTGACAGAATTAGACTTGAAAATACACAGTAGCGGGTGTGTGTGAAGTTATTCTGAATGACCCAATGTGCACCTTGAATATTATATACCCTTTTAGGGATAGATTTCAAATAGCTCTGATATAGCAGAAACCACTAAATTATGAAATTGCTAAATTGGGAATTGTACTTCAACCCAGAACAAAAAATGTGCTTTGACGGACACTAAATAACTTTCCCAGCTACAACAGGACAGCGGTAACGAGAGATTTAGCGGGATATAAATTTGAGGCCTAGTATTTAGGCGCTGGGTGACCGGTATGGATTTAGTGACAGAATTAGACTGGGATATGGCCAAAAAATAACCACACTATTGCTGGTTAAATGCACTTGGTGACGGGCGCAGCTTGCCCCTGATGTAGTATATGGCCAAAAAATGAACAGACTATTGCTGGTTAAATGCACTTGGTGTCACAGCTTGACCAACCACACTACTGAGGGTTAAATGCACTTGGTGACGGGCGCAGCTTGCCCCTGATGTAGTATATGGCCAAAAAATGAACAGACTATTGCTGGTTAAATGCACTTGGTGTGACAGCTTCACCCTGATGTAGGCTTTAGCCAGAAAACAACCACACCATTGAGGGTTAAATGCACTTGGTGACAGGCGCAGCTTGCCCCTGATTTTGTATATGGCCAAAAAATGAACAGACTATTGCTGGTTAAATGCACTTGGTGTGACAGCTTCACCCTGATGTAGGCTTTAGCCAAAAAACAACCACACCATTGAGGGTTAAATGCACTTGGTGACAGGCGCAGCTTGCCCCTGATTTTGTATATGGCCAAAAAATGAACAGACTATTGCTGGTTAAATGCACTTGGTGTGACAGCTTCACCCTGATGTAGGCTTTAGCCAAAAAACAACCACACCATTGAGGGTTAAATGCACTTGGTGACAGGCGCAGCTTGCCCCTGATTTTGTATATGGCCAAAAAATGAACAGACTATTGCTGGTTAAATGCACTTGGTGTGACAGCTTCACCCTGATGTAGGCTTTAGCCAAAAAACAACCACACCATTGAGGGTTAAATGCACTTGGTGACAGGCGCAGCTTGCCCCTGATTTTGTATATGGCCAAAAAATGAACAGACTATTGCTGGTTAAATGCACTTGGTGTGACAGCTTCACCCTGATGTAGGCTTTAGCCAAAAAACAACCACACCATTGAGGGTTAAATGCACTTGGTCGCAGCTTGTGCTGGCGCACCACAAGACACAAAATGGCCGCCGATCACCCCAGAAAAATGTGACTGACAAACGGTCTGGGCAGCCTAAAAACAGTGAGCAATTGAGGATCAGCAGCTCAATGATCCACAGCTGCAGATCGATCAGTTAATCAAGTCCTTTGGAGGAGTTAATCTGCCTAATCTCGCCCTACTGTCGCAGCCGCAACCTCTCCCTACGCTAATCAGAGCAGAGTGACGGGCGGCGCTATGTGACTCCAGCTTAAATAGAGGCTGGGTCACATGGTGCTCTGGCCAATCACAGCCATGCCAATAGTAGGCATGGCTGTGATGGCCTCTTGGGGCAAGTAGTATGACGCTTGTTGATTGGCTGCTTTGCAGCCTTTCAAAAAGCGCCAAGAAAGCGTCACAAAAGCGCCAAGAAAGCGACGAACACCGAACCCGAACCCGGACTTTTACGAAAATGTCCGGGTTCGGGTCCGTGTCACGGACACCCCAAAATTCGGTACGAACCCGAACTATACAGTTCGAGTTCGCTCATCCCTAGTCATAAACTATACCCTTTAGAGCACAATTGAGTTATAGGTCTGCTGTTATGTTAAATATCTATGCATGTTGAATTACTCCTTGAAATGACTGTTTAGGCACGAAAATCAATGATTCCATGAATAGCATAAACATATTTTGCAGAAAGGCAAATTTACAATAATATGTTGTATTCAATATTCACACATTTTTAAAACTGCTAAAAATGGTTTGGCAATAAAATTGTACTTGCAATTCTGCTTTCATTTTCCAACCGCATAAGTATAAAAAATGCCAAAATGTAGATAAGAAAACCACTGCAAAATAATGAAGAAAGGAATGACATTTTAAATTATGACAAATGTGGGCAATATAACTGGGGTTTTACTCTCAATAAAAAAGAAACAATTTTCTAGTTTTATTCTTTTCCTGATCAAGTAATATATTTGAGATTTAAAATTATTATTTTAACACTTGAGTGCTGATAGTTTTGCTACTATAACCTCACAAATAATGAATGATGTGAGAAATTTAGTAATCTCTCTCACAGATGAATAATGAAGCTATTTTTGATTGAATGGAATGGTTGTGTAGCCAATCAGAACAAAGTTTATCTTGACAACCCAATAAACTGCCTACCATTTGTGCATTTTTTTTTAGCAATGCCTGGTTTCAATATGAATTCTTTACAGTCTCCAATATATGGTACGATCTTACAAGGTCAATGACATTGATACATCATTCAAAAATTATCTAATTTAGTGTAAAATGCATTACCTCATAGGATTGCTGTATTCTAGGAAAGGCAGAATTATAGCATTAGGAGCACTAAGAAGTGCAGTCCAATGCCGAGGAACTTTTTTAGGTACCACATGGACCACTTAAAAGAAAATCCTATGCCATCTGCCCACCAACTATATAATGTAGCTTTCCGGGTGAAGACTTTCTGCTTAGCACACTTGTCCGTGCCACTATCATAATTACCACAGGCTAGCATCACATGTTCCTCCCTAGAGGCTGGGAGTCCTATATGAGTACATCACATCTTTCTTATTAGAGTGATCTCAACTGGCACCTAATAAGACTTAAAAAGCCTAACCTTTGGACTGGCCTAAAGGATAGAGTGGGACCATCTCTTCTCAATCCAGAAACCTGGCCATTTTCTGGGTTATTACATGTCAAATACAGCCTGATTTTATAACCCTCTGTGACACCTAACTATTATTAATTGACTGCTTCACTAATTACATATGCTAGTTCTTGTTCTTCAAAATTATCTCTAACCTCTAACAGGGAGTCCAAAATGTAATTCACAGCTTTTGAAGTAGACTGAAGCACTTTCAATTTGAGTCAAATCGATTCAGGTCCAAATTAATTCTGTTGAATGTGACCCACAAAGAATCTTCCGAAATGCACTTATTGCTATTGGCCACCTGTTTTAGGGAACATAATAATAGCTATTAGCCATTCATGAACCTAATGGTCTTTTTTGACAGCAATCTCAGCCCTGAACGAGCATCGGTTGATGATATAGAAGTTTTTTTCTCCAAAATTGTCTCTAACCTACTTTAATGACAGCATTATTATATCCAAAGGTGGCTAGTAGTAGACGAGCAAGTTGATCTGTAGAGTGAAAATGAGACACAAATTTCTCTAAAAATTTGGATTCTATAGAATCAGAATATCATGTGATTCAATGAAGGAGATTTTTTTGAAGGAGGGAGACAAAGATCCAAAGTGTCATTCACAGCTTTTGAAGACTGAAGCACTTTCAATTTGAGTCAAATTGATTCAGGTCCAAATTTAATCAGAAACCCAATTCTGTTAAATGTGACCCATATAGGATCTCCAGAAATTCGATCATTACTGTTGGCGAGCTATTTAGGGAACAAAATAATACTGGCTATTAGCCATTCATGAATCAAAGGGTATTTTAATATGGGCAATCTCAGCCCTGAACAAGCACCAATTGATGATATAGAAGAATATATAGAATATTCAATCCTTGAATATTGTCGGCAGCACATCACCTGTTTACATGGGTGGTGTGCTGCCGACATACCACTGTATTTAATACTGCATTAAAGATAAGATCACCTGACAAAACAAGCATTTGGTCACTTGTTTGGGGATTGATCAGGATTGTGCGTTGTACAAGGACCCTTGCTCACAACTCCCAAACTAAACGTAGTTATAATCAAGACAATTCAATTTTATTAGCCTGAGTGCCTAGAACTAATGTCACATACATCAGATTGTTTTAATGCCAGTGATTAGAGATGATTGAATCGAAGCTGACGAATTGGAATTCGATCCGCATTTCAGGAAAAATTAGATTCACACCGAATGCGAATTTCCTCACGTTTCGTGGTAAATTAACGAATCACATTTTTTTCCTAAAATGGTTGCTGCACGTGTGAGGACATGGGGCAAGGAACTCTGGGAAGGCATGCAGAGTTGCGGTGCAGTGATATATTCTAAAGCCCGGTTTGCCATGTATTAGTGGAGAAATTAAAATATATTCGTCATCCAGCATTGCACTTATCTGTTGAAAAGCCTTTTGTGTAAAAGTGTTAAAAAAAATTAGGGCCTAATTGCCCTTGTGCACTGCAATGATATACTTTAAAGCCCAGTTTGCTGTGTATTAGTAGTGAAATTAAAATATATTCGCCGTCCAGCGTTGCACTAATCTGTTGAAAAGCCTTTTGTGTAAAAGTAGAAAAAATTAGGGGCTAATTGTCCTTGTGCGGTGCAGTGATATACTCAAAAGACCAGTTTGCCGTGTATTAGTGGCAAAATGAAAATACATTCACCGTCCAGTGTTGCACTTATCTATTAAAAAGCCTTTTGTGTAAAAGTAGAAAAATATTGCAGTGACATACTCTAAATTCCAGTTTGCCGTGTATTAGTGGCAAAATTAAAATATATTTGCTGTCCAGTGTTGCACTAATTTGTTGAAAAGCCTTTTATGATGTGTAAAAGTAGAAAAAAAATGGAAATTAAGGCCTAATTGCCATTCAGCGGTGCATTTATATGTGGTGAAGTCCTTTTCGCGGGATGGACCGAATTACGTAGTGGTGAAATTTTTTATGTGAAACAGGCTTTTTTTGTAAAATTGATGGTAGACTTTCTTCTTTATGAACCAAATTCCATTATCCTTTAATTGGTGAAATTTTTTATTTCAACCATGTTTTCTTCAGGAAAATTGATGGGTGATTGTACACCTCCTTTTGCGAGATGGACCGAATTATGTCGTTGTGGGTCCTGCAGTAAACATAATGAAGACGCGGATGACAACATACCAGCAGACTTTGCCTTTACCATATATTCACAATTAAATCAAGCAGCTTCACTAAGTTGAAAACATTCATGTGTTTTTATCTTCTCTGTCTGCATTCGATCTCCACAGCACACAAGAAAATGACAGGAGAGCCTCTGTTTTGGAGTCCAAGTCCAGTTTCTTAAGATCAGGAGTTCTATCAGAATTGTGCATCACAATCTTGCTCCCTGTGCAAAGCCATAACAAAAGGACTCCGTAGGCATACACATCAGAGGAAGCTGAAGCTGGTTGCCCCAATTTTAATTCAGGAGCAGTAAACAGCGGGAAGCAAATAGAGGTGGCTGAACTCCGCTGCTCTGTATCTCTTGTGAAGTCAATGTCTCCAGTAATACCCCTCTCGCGATTGACAGCAAATACATTATTTTCATGTAGAGATCCAAGAATTATGTTGGAGGCATGTAGTGTATGCAAGCCATGTGCGACCCCTCTCAATTTAGGGCCTACTTGCCGTTCAGCGGTGCACTTATATGTTGTAAAGCCCTTTTTGCTGCAAATTTTTTTATGTGACAGTGGCTTTTCTTCTGAAAATTTATGGGTGAATGTACAACTCCTTTTGCGGTATGGACAGACTTACTTAGTGGTGAAAATCTTTATGCGACACTGGCCATTTTTCAGAAAATTCATGGGTGAATGCACACCTACTTTTGCGGTATGGACCGACTTAGTGGTGAAAATCTTTATATGGCACAGGTTTTTCTCCAGAAATGTATGGGTGATTGTACACCTCCTTTTGTGGTATGGGCCGAATTGCCTACTGGTGAACTGTGTTATGGGAAACAGGCTTTTTTTGGTAAAATTGATGAGTGACTGTACACCTCCTTTTGCTGTGTGGGCTGAATTACGCAGAATTGAAATTTTAAATTAAATTTAAAAGTAAACTCCGCTGTTCTGTATCTCTTGTGAAGTCAATGTCTCCAAATATGCCCCTCTTGCGATTTACACCAAATATATTATTTTCATGTAGAGATCCAAACACTATGTTGGAGGCAAGTAGTGTATGCAAGCCATGTGCGACCCCTCTCATCACTCTCACGCTGTTCTGAACCTGGTTTGCCTGGGTGAATGAAGTCACACAGGGAAGGAACTGCTCCGTGTCTTTCAGCAAGAAATCAAATCCTAGCTTTCTCTTCGACAACTGAAAATCGGAATCATGGTGACCTACAATGGGAAGAACATAGTGTCGGCGCTGCATCAAGGAGGGCTGAGCCATGCGCCCTGCATGGCACACATGTTCAGTCTGGTTGTCAAGCGGTTCCTGAAGTCTTCCACCCATCTTCAAGACATCCTAAAAATGGCCAGGAAACTTTGCATTAACTTCAGCCATTCGTACACCGCAAAGCACACCCTCCTTGAGCTGCAGCGACAGAACAGCATTCCCCAACATAGGCTGACATGCAACGTTTTCAACCATTGGAATTCTACCCTCCATATGTTGGACCGACTGTACGAACAGAGAAAGGCCATTAACGATTTCTTGATTATCCAAGCGGACAGGAGTAGTCCCCTGTGTAACTTCGATGTCAACCAGTTGCAGCTCATGCTTGACACCTGCCGCTTGCTCTGGTCCTTTGAGGAGTCCACGTTATATGTCAGTCGCCAGGACTACGAGATGAACAATGTAATTCCACTGCTTCATGTCCTTGAACTGATGCTGGCAAATCTGGCTGGTTAGGGGTAGTGATGGACGAACATCAGCCGGGACGTTTCGCGAATGTGCGTTCTCGATCAAATGTTCACAAACTGCTTGTTTGTGGCAGGCCCCATTCACTTTAGTGGCAGGTGAACCTGAAAAAACTTCTGGTCATATTTGCAGCCACCAAATCCTTATAGAAGTGCACAAATAGTCCCACAACATGGACAGTGACATACCAAAGAGGACCAATGGCAGAAATTCCCAGAAAAAATATGTATTTTAATCAGGGACCATTTTTAAGCATCTTAAATAGTAATGATTGAGCACCAAAGTATTCAGGTGTTCGGCCCAAACACATTGCTATATTCGTGTGCTCGGCCGAGCACCCGAGTATAATGGGAGTTAATCAGTACGATCCATTTGGATGTCTGCCCTATCAACTTTGGAGCAATTTTTCAACAAGGACCTTCTGGTATAGCACTGTTTTGCTTGTCCTCTCCACCGGAGGAATGAGAGATGTAGAAGTTCTCTTTATAGGGTCAACAACCAGTAATCCATGTTGTTTAAAATGCATTAGGGATGAGCGGCAGGGCTCATATTTGAATTTGTGATATTTCGCAAATATTTTGTAGAATATTCGTTGAATATTCGCAAATTCGAATATTCATTATTTATACGATTTTTTTTACAAAAAAAATCGGCAAGGTAATGATCGTGTAATATGCAAATTTTCATAATGCAAATTTTAGACAAAGAATATTATAGTAAATTCAGAAAAAAGGGATCTGCTCACCTCTATTCTCTCAGGATAGGTGCTCCAATCCAAAGTTTGAGTCACCCCTCAAAATTTCATATATATATTGGAAAAAATGTGGAATGGTCAGTCTTATATGGAAATATAGGACTCTTTATAACATATAGATACCCAGAACAAATGAGAATCATAGATATATATAATATATGCAGAAAATATTCTTAGTGTAATAGAAGATTCAACATATAAAATATCCCTGATGAACCTCATTTATGATATAGAGATAATGGGAGAGAAAACGCACCAAATTTTAAAAAAAACACAATGAAACCGCATGTGCGGTTTTGAGTCAAGAGAGCTTTTGAGAAAGGCCTTTAGTGGAGGGGAGACAATCCTTCCATGTAAAGCTTGGAAAAACTGCCTTGAGTATACATATATATATATATATATATATATATGTATAGCAGGCTGGATTCCCAGCATGCATTTGTGGGAGGGGCGTAGGGTATTTAGCCGGCTCACGCCCTCCCTCTGGTGTCGGCATCGTGCAGGGCTCCTCGGATAACGGCAACGTCATCCGAGTGCGACTTCCGGTTCCGGCTAGAGCGACGAGGCAGAGGCGCGCTTCTCCCGTGCGGCGGTCTCTCGTTGGTAAGTGCCTTCAGCTTGCTTCACCGCCGCGCTACATCTCCGGGCGGCTACCTCCGGCTCTGCTTCCCCCGTCAGCGCGTCTCTTCTGCAGCGCTCGCCGCGCGCCCTGGCCCGCACCGCCTCCACTACCTCCCCGATGCGTTCCACGGTGGAACGCATCGGCATGCGCAATCCCGGAAGCTCCACCCATTCATTTGCTTCCTACCGTCTCTGTGTGTTTCTGGCTCATATGCAGACCCATCAAGAGGACGGCAATGAGAACCACCACCAAGACATGGGATACGGGGCATGGGAAACAGCAAATAACACTATCAGGAAACACTTACAGTATACACTTAAGCAAGCAGAGCTGAGATTGTAATTTGGCGCAGTGTGCTGTGTACGGCATCATCTGAATTAACAAAATGACCCCATCGGCTCAGCTACATCTCTACATGTATTTACCAGGTGTTATATGCAAGCGGTGGTACTGGATAACTGCTAATTTATTAAACCCGCCCCGTGGGCTACTGGGCCGTACATAAAACTATCCAAATTCCTGACGCATTCACTTTTCCAGTAGTGGAGATCTGACAACTGACAACAGACTTGTGTATGAACGACCAAATACAGGTATAAATGGAATCAAGACTTTCATTGTGGTAGTATGGGGTTACACCATTCATTTGCTTCCACGCCCACTCCCGGTTCCTCCACCACAGCATCCCTCACAGGTGTTTTTTCATGCAGGGTCACTTAAAAAAAAAAAAAGTGTCCGCTCCTGTTCTGGTTACCCTTGCCGCCATCTTCTCTCCGTCCAGGTGGTTTCTCTTCCTGTCTTGCATATATGTTTCTCTCCGTGTCCTATCGCCTGTCACGTCCAGGTTCACTGCCTGTCCAATCTCCTGACACGGTCAAGTTCCTTTTTAGGTCCGGTTGCCTGTTTCGTCCGGGGTTTGTTTTTCAGTTTGTCCGCCCACCTTGATCCGTCAAGGTCTCCAAATGTCCAGGATTGCCTCCACGTCCTCCTGCCTGATACGTTCAGGTTGTTCTGTGGGCTTTCAGCCTGATACGCTCAGGTTTCCGTCTTCGTGCCTGTTTGCCTGATACGTTCAGGTTTCCGTTTTCATGTCCGTCTGCCTGATACGTTCAGGTTTCCGTGTTCGTGTCCGTTTGCCTGGTACGTTCAGGTCTCCGTGTTCGTGTCTGTCCGCCTGACACGTTCGGGTTTTCTGTTTTGGTTTTTTCTGCCTGATACGTTCAGGTTCTCGTCACGGCCTCTCACTGGTCAATCCTTCGTCATGTCCTCCCTCCTGTTACGTGTGGTTCATGTCCCGTTTGGTCAGTCATGTTGGTGACCTGTTCATCGTTTCAGGGTCATTCTTGGGGTCGGCACCTCACTTCTCGTCACTTTCCATTCTTACTGTCCTGTTCCATCTTTCTCCCTCTCCACAGGTGCACCTATCACGGTCAGTTCAGACGTCTTTATCTGTCTCGTTTGGCGCCTGTTGCTCGCCATTGCCATCACGCACAGGTCATGTCTCCTCACTGCCTGCCACATTGGTCAATTCCACACTGGCAGCCAGTCGGGGCTTCGTTTCCAGACGCGTCTCGGCTCTCGGTCGTGTTCAGGGCCCGGCGATCTTCGTTCACTTGGTCACGCCAGGTCATGTTCCTCACTACCTGATACGCTCAGGCCGCTCGGTTTTTTTTTTTTTTTTTTTTTTTCAGGTTGTCCTTCCATCGCCTGATATCGTTTCAGCATTCTTACGTTTTCGGTCTGCCACCTCCAAGGTTCTTTTTTCCGGTTTCATCATCACGTAAGTTTCGTCTTGCCAGCACATGTTGGGGTACCTCTCCCCCGCAGGTACCAGATAAAATTGTTTTTCCTCACTTACCAATATCAGATTCGCAGGGTGTGAAGTTCACCCTCCTCACGGACCTGCCCGAGTTTTGGTTCAGTTGCTCCCAGGTTTCCAAACAATTTTTCCACCCAAAACCTTCTGAGGCTTCAGGTAAGTTCAAAAAAAAAAAAAAAAAAAAAAAGGAGGGGCTGCACGAGGGGTTGTTAATTCACGTCAGATCCGTCCACAGGGTCCGGTTTTCTTCGTGCAACATGTCTCACGTCTCGGACATTGAGGACTCGATGTCCATCCCTGAGTCAGCGGTCTCCGAGGCAGGCAGCCGCGCATCTTGTAGGCATTGGACCATCCCCAAAATGATCGCTGAACTGAGGAAGAAAGGGATCCGCCACTCGGCATCTGCACGAAAGGCGGAACTATATCGTCTGCTCTTTCCCGAATCTTCCGGCACTCCCGAACCTCCCGGGGCCTCCGAAGAACTGGTCTCCATGTCGACCATCCAGCTCTCCCTGACCCAACTCCACGCGACCATCAATAATCTCGCGTCTTCGATATCACACATTGATTCCAGGCTTCAGGCCGTCGAGAGCAAGATTGCTACGCCTCCTCCTCCGCCAGAGGCCGAAGCCATTCCTTCCACTTCCCAAGCCAACGTCCCAGGTACAAGTCTGGTCTCTCCGGACATCGCCCCCACGTTCTTCGTGCCAGAGAACATCAGGCGGGATATCCTGGCGGGAAAGGACATAAATTTAGCCGCCATCCTAATCTCTACTCATGACACGGTCGAGAACCGGACAATCGCCTGTGGTGATGTGTCAGTGGTGCTGAGGTCCAAGGATGTCCGCCTCAACAAGAAGCTGTCCATCCCCGAATTTTTGCTGACCTTCAGCCTGTACCGGGACATAGTGTGCTCCATTCATCCCCACCGCAGGGCAGAATTGGACACATACATGTACAAGGTCACCGAGCTGGGTTACAGATATGGCGGTACCGCCTTTTATGAGTATCACCGGTCCTTCTCTGCCAAAGCTGCAGCGGCTTTCCTCCAGCACCAGCATGTTACCAACTGGGCAGTGTTGGATATGGAGATCTTTTGCAGGCACTTCGCCGGGCAAAAATCCCCAGCCTGCGCCAGCTGCCAATCAATCCTCCATTCATCTGATTGGTGCCCCCATGTCACCAACCCATCCCCGGCCAGGCCCACTTTCAGCTCAGGGGCGCAGAAACCCAACCCCACCACGGACAAACTCGGCCGTCCCATCACTTTCCTAGGAAAAAATCAGATCTGCAACAACTTCAACCTGGGTTTTTGCAGCTATGATAAATGCAAGGCTTTGCACATCTGCGCCATCTGTTTCAGGGCCCATCCCCAGTCCTCCTGTTCTCAACGCACGTCAAAGCGCTCCTGACTAGGCGGGGTCAATGTTGACCTGTTACTTTCCCTCCTCCGACAACATCACGACCCCAGTTTTGTCCGGTTTCTCACACAGGGTTTCTCGGAGGGTTTCCATACCGGGCTAGTCACCCTTCCGCAGATCAGTCATGAGTGCCCCAACCTCCTCTCCTCGCTGGCGGATCCCGGGGCGGTGGACGCTCTATTGGAGGCAGAGTTGCGGAAGGGCTTCATGATCGGTCCTTTTGCGGAATCCCCGTTCCCCCTGTACCGGGTCAGCCCCATAGGTCTGGTGACAAAAAAATCCTCTAATAAAAAAAGATTAATTTATGACCTGTCTGCTCCTCATGCATCCAGCGTCCCCAGCCTAAATTCTCTGGTTCCATCGGACGAGTCCTCCATGCAGTACTCGTCCCTGGACGAGGCCGTGGAGCTCATTCTACAGGTCGGGGCAGGAGCTTGGCTGTCAAAAGCGGACATCGCAGATGCCTTCAAATTGCTGCCTATCCTGCCTCACCTGTGGAAGTTCTACGGCATCAAATGGAGGGCAAAGTATTATTTTGCCACCCACTTGACGTTCGGGTCAAAGAGCAGTCCCTGGCTCTTTGACCAGTTCGCCCAAGCGCTCCATTGGCTCTTGGTCAACCATGCCCACTGCCCGAGGGTCATCCATTATCTGGATGACTTCCTGCTCATCGAGCAGGCCGAACACGTCCCGGACAGGTTGGACAGCCTCCTCAGCCTGTTCAGCCGCCTGAACGTTCCAGTGGCGCCAGCTAAGGTCGAGGGCCCCGCCAGGGTGATCACCTTCCTGGGCATCACCCTGGACACCATCAGGATGGAGGCCAGCCTCCCCCTGGACAAACTAAACAAGTTAAAGGACTCTGTGGCCAGGCTCGTGGGCACCCGCACGGTGTCAAAGTTGGAACTCCAGTCTCTGTTGGGGTCCTTCAACTTTGCCACCAGGATCATGCCCCAAGGCAGGTCTTTCACCGCCGGCTTGCTCAGAATCCTCCTAGCAGCCTCAGATCAACATGCCCTCATCCACCTCGGGCGTGATGCGCTGGCGGATCTGGCCATGTGGTCTCTATTTTTGTCCAGCTGGAATGGCATCTCTCTCTTTGTTCCTCAGTGGGACGAGGCCTCCCCCCTGGTGTTTTCCGATGCTGCTGCTTCTCTCGGTTTCGGGGCCATCTGCGGGGATCAATGGTTTGCGGGTCCCTGGCCCGCGCAGATCTCCTCAGACCAGGAGGCTGCCAGGTCCTCCCCTCTGCTCGAGGTTTATCCCATCGTCGCAGCCGCTCTGGTCTGGGGGCAGTCATGGAGCAACAGGCCAGTGTGCTTCATGACTGACAACCAGGCGGTGGTCGACATCCTCGCCAGGGGCAGGTCCAGCTCCCCCAAGGTCATGCGTCTGGTTCGCAGGCTCACCTGGCTGTCTCTTCTAAATAACTTTCGTCTCATCTGCAGGCACATAGAGGGCAAGAAGAATACCGCGGCCTATGCCCTCTCCCGGTTAAACTTTAATTTGTTTTTTCAGGTCATGCCGGGAGCACGGAGAGTCGGGATCAACCCTCCGGGGTTCGAAGCCCTGGTCATGGACTAGAAGAGTACATTTCCGCAGCCCACAGTCTCATACGCAAGTCTCTCTCGGCTAATTCCGCCCGGAACTATTTAACAGGGTGGAACACCTTCAGGCAGTTTGCCCGCCTTCACCCCAGGGGGGACAGGGACAGAGTCTCCTTCGTTCTGGCCTTCCTGGCATACTGCCACAAGGAACTCCATTTGTCCCACAACACCATCAGACTTTATTTAGCGGGCATCCAACACCACCACATGATCAGTCACCCCAATCACACCTCCTTCTTTTCCTCCCAGGCGGTCAAGGCGGTTCTGAGAGGCATCCAGAAGCTCTCTCCCCCTTCCATCCCCACCCGACAACCAGTCACAGGGGAATTATTCCAAAAAATTTCTGCCGCCCTAGATGGTAATCCCTTTGGCCCTTTTAGAAGCTTGATCCTCAAAGCCGCTCTCTACCTCAGCTTCTATGGGTTTCTCAGGCCGGGGGAATTCTGCTGCACCTCAGCCCGGAACCCAGGACCGGTCATCAGCCAGCTCCACCATAGTTCAGACCACTTCACTTTCTCTCTACCTTCCTCCAAAACCTCCCAGGTCGGCCCACCGGTACAGGTCGAATACTTCAATTCGTGCAATCTTTGGTGCCCAGTCTCCGTGTTCAGTCAGCTGCTCTCCTCTCTCCATGATAGAACTCCCGATAGCCCCCTACTGCCTTTTCCCGTGCGGTCACTGACATCCGCGCAGTTCATCAGGCATATTCGTTCCATAGCTTCGGGTCTGGGGTTCCACGCTGCTTCCATTTCCGGACACTCCTTCCGAATCGGGGCCGCATCAGCAGCCTCCAAACATGGTGTCCCCGCTCACGTTATACGAAAGATGGGACGATGGCAATCTTCCTGTTTTTCCCGCTATATCCCTCATCCACGGGTCGAAATTGCCAAAGCCTTTTCCAGTCTGGTTCTGTAAACTCCCAACAATAAACCTCCTAAAATTCTTGTTTTGCCCCCTTTTTTGGCTACCCGCGTCACGTGGCTAAAGGCACACCACTAGCCAAGTCCACACCACCAGCCAAGTCAGGTCCCACCGTGTCCGTGCACACCCTCTTCCCACTCTCCCCCCGGAGCCTTGACCACAAGTATAGCAGGCTGGATTCCCAGCCTGCATTTGTGGGAGGGGCGTAGGGTATTTAGCCGGCTCACGCCCTCCCTCTGGTGTCGGCATCGTGCAGGGCCCCACCCGACCCTCCCTCTTTTTCAGCTTCATTCAGCTCAGACTCCCTGGGTTAGCCCCCTTTTTTGGCTACCCGCGTCACGTGGCTAAAGGCACACCACTAGCCAAGTCCACACCACCAGCCAAGTCAGGTCCCACCGTGTCCGTGCACACCCTCTTCCCACTCTCCCCCCGGAGCCTTGACCACAAATATATATATATATATTTATTGTTTTAAAATGTTTTTTATTTATATATGACATTGTACAAGTAAATTATAATAATAGCACATATGTGAAAAATCAAGTATCTGTATTTAATATCACAACCATTACAAGTGGATTAAATCCTAGATAGAAAATTACAAATATGAAAAAAATGCACCAGGATAGAAAAAAACCGGCCTTGGAAGATACAATTTTGGATCCAGCCCGGATTTTCCTAAAGACCAATATCAGGTATAAATTACACTGATTCATGGAATAGGGGTATGCCACTGAGGAAGGGGAAGCGTCTCCCCGAAACGGGTCTGGCGTCATAAACTTGGATGAATACCCCGTTTTACTACTCAACTTAGTGCACTATAAAGAAAAGGAATCCATCGACTTCACAACAGAAGATTGTGATACGTCATCCAATAGTGCCGGCAAAGAAAGGTCCGTGATCCTCACATTGGGCTATGATTCGATACCATCTGTGAGAGACACGTGGGACGCGAGCAGCTCCATAGCCGGGATGCCGGCAGATTCAACGGAGCAAGGGTTCGGCAGCAAGTCCTGACTTGACCAGCGGCGTGGGTGAAGGTAAGCCCACAGCAGTGGGTATAACACTAAGAGGTGTTCTACCAAGTAATTAACAAATGAACTGCTTTGGCTACTCAAGCGAAGAATTTCTGCTGTAACTAAGTTATATGCCAATATATTGCAACAGCCAGCAGCCGGAAAACGGACACAATTTATAACCAGTTTAGCGGCTGGAGCGCTCTTTTGATACAGACACTTGGACAGACTGTGCATAGACATAGGAAAATACTAAATGTCCAGAGACTGCTCTACTCGATGGTGTGATGTTCTTCATTTTAAACTGAATATAGGATAATATGTCATTTAGTCCTCTGCGAATTTGGTGTATTTTGTTATCATACCAAGTTGGTAGACGAATCACCCCCTAAATAGACAGATACTGTTTGCACCAACCTGTCTCTACAACCAAATCGGTAATTTATATTACACCCAGGACCTGACAAGTCCAGGTGGGAATATTAGAGAGAGGTGCATTTGGAGCCACCAGCACCTACCTAAATACCTTTTTGTTTGTTTTGTACTGAATACATCACTGAATGAGCATATGATACTTGTAATTTTATTTATATAATTTTAAATTCATATGTTGAATAACTTGTCCTACATTTCCATATAAAAGTGACCATTCCAGATTTTTTCCAAAGAATATTATAGCACTATATTAAAGTAAATAGCTAAATTGCTCTATATTCGTTTTTTTCCGAATATTCGCTATATTGCTATAACTTAGTTTTTTCGAATATTCATAATATTCTAAAACAAGAATATATAGCAATATAGCAAATATTCGAAAAAAACGAATATAGAACAATTTAGCTAATATAGTGCTATAATCTTCTTTGTCTAATAGTTGTAATAGTACAGATTGGAAAAAAATTACAACTATTAAAAAAAAGATTGTAGCTATATATTAGCAAAATTTCTCTATATTCTTTTTTTCGAATATTCGCTATATTGCTATAACTTTGTTTTTTCGAATATTCGTAATATTCTAAAGCAAGAATATATAGCAATATAGCGAATATTCGAAAAAAATGAATATAGAGCAATTTAGCTAATATAGTGCTATAATCTTCTTTGTCTAATAGTTGTAATAGTACAGATTGGAAAAAAATTACAACTATTAAAAAAAAGATTATAGCACTATATTAGCTAAATTGCTCTATATTCGTTTTTTTCGAATATTCGCCATATTGCTATAACTTTGTTTTTTTGAATATTCGTAATATTCTAAAACAAGAATATATAGTAATATAGCGAGTATTCGAAAAAAAAAAACGAATATAGAGCAATTTAGCTAATATAGTGCTATAATTTTCTTTGTCTACTAGTTATAATAGTACAGATTGGAAAAAAATTACAACTAATAAAAAAAAGATTATAGCACTATATTAGCTAAATTGCTCTATATTAGTTTTTTTTCCTAATATTCGCTATATTGCTATATATTCTTGTTTTAGTATATTACGAATATTCGAAAAAACAAAGTTATAGCAATATAGCGAATATTAGAAAAAAAAGAATATAGAGCAATTTAGCTAATATAGTGCTATAATCTTCTTTGTCTAATAGTTGTAAGTTGAAAAATTCGCATTACAATAATTCGCATTACAAAAATTCGCAAACAACACTATTCCTAAAGTCAAGTATATTGCAGCCTTCTTATTGGCCCACAAGCTAGAAGCAGGGAATGATCATGTGTACTGATAAAAATAAAAAAATAAATCGAATAAAAAAAAACTGAATATTCGAAATTACGAATATATATCACTATATTAATATATATTCACAAATTTTTGAAGTACCTATATTCGCGAGGGCCTGCAGTTGAGCTAACCCTGTAAAACATTATATTAGAGGGCCTGCAGGTGAGCTGACCCTGTAAAACATTATATGCGAGGGCCTGCAGTTGAGCTGACCCTGTAAAACATTATATGCGAGGGCCTGCAGGTGAGCTGACCCTGTAAAACATTATGTTCGAGGGCATATATGCGAGGGCATTATATGCAACGAATAAGCATATTTATATGATGGAAGAGGAGGAGGAGGAGAAAAGGAAGATTCAACCATATACACATAAAGGAGGGCCTCATTCACATTTTGGTACAATAGATGAGGTAGTGGTACTCCTACACTCATTACGCCTATGAACTAAGTGAAAGGGCTGGCAAAAATTACAAGGAAGCGGCACTCCAAAACACCCTTTTTTACACATAAAGGAGTGCATCATCCTTGAAAAATTATGATTGGTGGCCTGCTGGTGACCCTCAAAAACATTTGGAGAAAGGGCTTGCTGATCTGACCATCTAAAACATGAGAGGCGAGGGCCTGCTGCTGAGCTGACCCTCTAAAACAATGGGGCGAGGGCCTGCTGGTGAGCTGAGGCTCTAAAACATTATATGCGAGTGCATGCTGTTCAAATGACGCTGTAAAACATTATATGCGAGTGCATGCTGTACAGCTGACGCTCTAAAACATTATATGCGAGTACATGCTGTTTAAATGACACGCTAAAACATTATATGCGAGTGCATGCTGTTCATCTGACCCTATAAAAAGAATTGAGTTGAGGACTTGCAGTTGAGCTGACCCTTTTTAAAAAAAAAAATAGAGTAGAGGGAATATATACAATCTGGATGAGGAGGAGGAGAAAACAAGATTCAACCATATACTCTTTTTTGTGGTGGAAAAGGTGCATGGTAATACACTATAGTAGATCGTTATAAATGATAGATGGAAATTGCCTTTATGTTCATCATCAGCTCAGCTCTCATCTGGTGGAGTTGAGAAGTCAGGGGCAATCCTGGCCTTGTTCATTTTTCAGAGTTAACCTGTCAGCATTGCCAGTGGACAAGCAGATACGCTTATCTGTTATAATGCCACCAGCAGCACTTAATACACACTCAGACAAAACGCTGGCGGCAGGGCAGGCCAACACCTCCAAGGCGTAGAGCGCAAGTTCGTTCCACGTGTCCAGCTTGGACACCTAGTAGTTGTAAGGCACTGAGGGATCATTTAGGATGCTGACGTGGTCTGCTATGTATTCCTTCACGATCTATCAAAACTTTTCCCTCCTTGTACCACAAGGCCGCGCTTCTGGGTGAGGTTGCTGGCAGGGTGTCATGAAAGTGTCCCATGCCTTGGAGAGTGTTGCCCTGCCTTTCTTGGAACTGCTGTGTGTTCCCCTTGTCTCCCTTCCTCGGTTGCCTAAGGAAGTACGGACTCTGCCGGCCGCGTTGTCAGATGGAAAATTTTGGAGCAATCTCTCAACAAGTACCTTCTGATATTGCACCATTTTACTCTTTGTATTGCACCAGTTCTCTTTGTAGCAGGGGTCGAGAGTAATGCATGTTATCTAAAATGCGTATAATGTCGCGGGAAAGGCAGACTAACATAAAGTCAGCCATGAGTGCCAGAGTACGAACAGGCAAGGCGTCGATGTCAACTTCAGGATGACTCTCCAGCTCCTCCTCCTCCTCCACCTCCTCTTCATTGTCAAATTTGCGCTGAGAAGATGAACTGATGGTGGGCTGGCTATCACCCTGTGTAATGTCCATTTCCTCATCTGCCACATTTAGAGAGTCATCCTTAATTGTGAGCAGCGTTTGTTTGAGTAGACACAGCAGTGGGATGGTTACGCTGATGATAGCGTTATCGCCACTAACCATCTGTGTGGATTCATCAGAGTTTTTTAAAACCTCACAAAGGTCTGACATCAATGCCCACTCCTCGCTTGTGAATAGTGGCAGTTGACTTGAAAGGCGACAACCATGTTGCAGCTGGTTTTCACAACTGCCCTCTGCTGCTCACAAAGCCTGGCCAACATGTGGAACGTAGAGTTCCAGCGCATGCTCACGTCGCACAACAGTCGGTGAGCTGGAAGCCGCAAACGCTGCTGCAGTGTTGACTGACCGGCTGAAGCTGTGGACGACTTGCAGAAATGGGCACACACATGGCACGCCTTCACTAGTAGCTCTGGCAAATTGGGTTAGGTTTTTATAAACTGCTGAACCACTAAGTTTAAGACGTGCGCTAGGCATGGGATGTGTCAGGTTTCCGAGCTCCAAAGCCGCCACCAAGTTACGGCCATTGTCAGACACAACCATATCTCGTTGTAGGTTGAGTGGCGAGAGCCACAACTTGGTCTGGTCCCTTATACCCTGCCACGGCTCTGCGGTTGTGTTCTGTTTGTCCCCTAAGCATATCAGCTTTATCACGGCCTGTTGACCCACAGCAGTGCTACACTGCTTTCAGGAAGCGACTGATGGCTGACTGCTGCTGGAGGTGGAAGTGGAGGAGGAGGCAGCGGAGGAGGAGAAGTGGGGGTTGGAGCCAGTAACATAGCTGTTGGCGGAGACCCTGATGGGCGTAGGGCGTGGGTAGCACCTGTGCCATCCCAGGGTTTGACTCACTTCCAGCCTCCACAACATTCACGCAGTGTGCGGTCAGGGAAATGTAGCATCCCTGGCCACCAGGACTTGTCCATGTGTCCATGGTGAAGTGGACCTTCCCAGTAACTGCGTTGGTCAGGGCACGGGTGATGTTCTGGGACACATGCTGGTGTAGGGCAGGCACGGCACGCTGTTAAAATAGTGGCGGCTAGGGACTGCATACCGAGGGACGGCCGCCGACATCAAGCTGCGGAAGGCCTCAGTGTCCACAAGCCTAAATGGCAACATTTCAAGGGCCAGTAATTTCTAAAGTTGTGCATTTAGTGCTATGGCCTGTGGTGGGTGGGTAGGTGGGTATTTGCGCTTGTGTTCAAATGACTGTGTTATGGACATTTGGATGCTGTGTTGGAACAGAGAAGTGGATGTTGTTGCTGATGGCTCATGTGAAGGTCCAGGTGCAGGGCGAAGGACATCCGGACCTGCACCTTCGACAGGGGATTTGCCAGCAGTGCATAACACAGGGGAAGAGAAGGCAGTGGTGTGACCCGCAGACCCATATTGTGGACCCAGGCGTTTGGCCCACTTATTAGGGTGTTTGGATGCCATGTGGCGGATTATGCTGGTGGTGGTGAGGTTGCTACTGGTCACTCCCCGGCTTATTTTGGTATGGCACTGGTTGCAAACTACCATTCTTATGTCGTCTGCACTTTCCTCAAAATAGCGCCATACTGCGGAACACCTACCCCTTGGCAAGGTAGATTTACTTATGGGGGTGCTCAGTGTAACGGTTGCGGGTGTGGGCCGACTTCTTCTTTTTTGCAACCCCACTGCTTCTTCTAGCCTGTATTGGTGCTGCGGATCCCTCCCCCTCTGTACTGCTGTCCTCTCTCGGCTTTTCACCTTCCCATGTTTGGTCAGTGACCTTATCGTCCACCACCTCCTCTTCCACTTCCTCACTCTGTTCATCCTCCTGACTTGATCTAACCACAACCTCAGTGATTGACAACTGTGTCTCATCATTATCTACCTTGTGAAAGAATGATTGCCCGTCACCACCGTCATCTTCTTGAGACTGTGTATGCTTAAGAGGTTGGGAATCAGTGCACAATATCTCAGGTCCCTCTTCAAGCGTGCTGGGGCGCGAGGGCCAAATGTAATAGTTAGCCCAGCTAAGTTGGACATGAAAATGGGTACGGTGGATGTTATTTTTTTTTTCTGGTGCACTGGCGGCAGGCACAGTTTAATTGCGCCCAGGGCCATGGCCTCTGTGTGCACCATCAGCATCACACCCACTTCCCTGTTCCTTAGTGCTCGCCTTCTTCATATTAATGGTTTTGTCACTAGCTGTGGCGCAGATTGTTTTACAGTCCGCTAAAGACACCGTTTTTGGATGCAGGACAGTATATGTCACAGAAACCCACAGAATATGGACACTATATTAGGCCCAGATTATTGGAATCTGCAATACAGACACTGTTTTCTGATGTAGTACAGTATTAGTTACAGAACACCACATATTATGGACTCTATATTAGTCCCAGATTATTGGATTCTGCAATACAGACACAGTTTTCTGAGGTAGTACAGTATTGGTGACAGAACACCACAGATTATGGACACTATATTAGGCCCAGATTATTGAAATTTGCAATACAGACACAATTTTCGGATGCAGGACAGTATATGTCACAAAAAGCCAGACACTATGGACACTAGATTAGGCCCCGATTAGTTAAATTTGCCCTAAAGAAAACGTTTTGGGATGGCGTACTGTGTATGTCACAGTACTGTACACTATGGACACTAGATTAGGACCAGATTATTAAAATTTACGCTAAAGAAACAGTTTTCGGATGGAGTACTGAATATGTCACAAATGTGTATTACACGCACACACTACAGAGACAGTAGATGAGGACTGGCCCCTGATGATTTAAATTTACGCTAAAGAAACAGTTTTCGGCTGGAGTACTGTATATGTCACGGATATGTATTGAACGCACACTATAGACAATAAATGCGGCACTGATTATTTGAATTTACGCAAAAATACACAGCCTGGGATGATGTACAGTATATTTCACTAATAGGTATTAAAGAAAAATATCTTGCTGCTGTCAAACACACAGACAGTAGTCCTTGAAAGTACTTTGGGGTCTTTGAAAAGCTTTTTATAGTAAAAACAGCAATTTTCTCTCCCTGCATTCTCTGTCCCTTCCTCAGCACGGATGTCCCTGAGACTGATCAATTTAGTGCAGGTAAAAATATATTGCTGCTCTAAAACACACATACACAAAGTAGTCCTTAAAAGGACTTTTGGGTCTTTGAAAAGCTTTCTTAGAATAATTACTGTGAATTTCGCTCTCTACACTGCATTTCACTTCCTACGCTCTGCTCTCCCTGGCTATGACTGATCCGAGCACGTGTCATCGGGTGCCATATAGCACCCAATGACGCGTTCCGGCCAGCAAAATCTCTGTAATGCCAGCAGACAACATGGCAACTGGCATTACAGTGATGACAGTACTTACCTGCACGTTTATTGGCTGCGAGTACCGCCATGTGCCGAGCATAGCGATGCTCAAGCCGAATCGGTATTCGGCCGAGCATGCTCGCTCATTACTAGTCTTAAACGGAAACTCTCAAAGGTGTGCCCTGCTGGAGTCTAGAAAATGTTTATTTTAGGCCACTGGAATACGGGCCGCAAAAATTAGGCATTCACCTGACAGAAAAGAACTTGTGATTATGTGGCTTGAGGTACATTAGACGGTCGCTGGCTAAAAATGTTACAGTAGACCACTGGAGTAGAGGCACCAAGCATTAGACATTTACCTGACAGAAAATAAAAAGTGATTATGTGGCTGGAGGCACATTAGGCGGACACTGAATAACAATTTTACTGTAGGCCAGTGGAGTACAGGCCCCAAAAATTAGGCATTCACCTGACAAAAAAGAACTTGTGATTATGTTGCTCGAGGTACATTAGACGGTCGCTGGATAAAAATTTTACAGTAGGCCACTGGAGTAGAGACACCAAACATTAGACATTCACCTGACAGAAAAGAACAAGTGATTATGTGGCTGGATGTATATTAGATGTTCAGTGGATAACAATTTTACTGCAAGCCACTACAGACCCAAAAATTATTCATTCACCTGAGAGAAAAGAACAAGTGATTATGTGGCTGGAGGTACATTAAATGGTAAGTTAGAAAATGTTTTACAGTAGGCCAGTACAGGCCCCAAAAATTAGGCATTCACCTGACAGAAAAGAACTTGTGATTATGTTGCTGGAAGTACATTAGGCGGTCATTGGCTAAAAATTTTACTTTAGGCTAGTACAGGCCCCAAAAATTAGGCAATTACCTGACAGAAAAAAAACTTCTGATGAAGTGGCTTGGGGGTACATTAGGCGGTCACAGGCTAAAAATTTTACTTTAGGCCAGTATAGGCCCCAAAAATCAGGCATTCACCTGACAAAAAAGAACTAGTGATTATGTGTCTGGAGGTACATTAGGCGGTCACTGGATACAATTTTACTGTAAGCTACTGGAGTAGAGGCCCCAAAAATGAGGCATTCACCTGACAGAAAAGGCTTTTTATGATGCTGTATATACATAAGACAAGGACCATTCTTTGTTCTGCGTAGTGGTGGATATGTGTGGGCTGGCATGAGGAAATTCAAATTGATGTGGTCATCAGAGGTGTTGTATTGCTCCGAGATTCATGCCTCATTCATTTTTAGAAATGTGAGGTAGACCACACTGTCGTGAGCTAGGTGAGTGCGCTTATTGGTCATGATCCCCCTGCTGCACTGAACGTTCTTTCGGACAGGACACTCGACGAGGGGCAAGCCAAGAGTTCCATGGCAAATTGTGCCAGCTCTGGCCACAGGTCAAGCCTGCACACCCAGTATCCAGGGATTCCTTGCTTCTCAGAGAGTCCACATTGGCCGTTAACCCGATGTAGTCGGACACCTGTCGGTCTAGGGGTCCCCTAAGGCTAGATTCGGAGGGCGGCTCTCGATGGGTTAGCTGCAAGAATGATCTTATATACGAAGTGATAAACACATCTTCAAATCGCCCTCTTCTTGAATGCTCGGTAGGTTTGGTACCTGGACCTGTTTCGCTGTGGGTGGAAATTCCTCTGCCAGTGCCCGCAACAGCAGAATGCAGCATCTCTTGCAGCAAGGTCTGGAAATGCTGCATTCTGACAGCCCTCTGTGATGCTGGTAACATGTCCGCCATTTTGTGTTTGTACCGGGGGTCTAAGTACGTTGCCACCCAGTACTGGTCCTTGCACTTTATGATTTTTATACAGGGGTCCCTCTTCAAACACTGGAGCATGTAGGCCCCCATTTGCATTAAATTGGAAGTGCACTAAGGTGGAGCGCCCTGGCTCCTGCTCACCGCCCAGGAGAATGTCTACTTCTGTCTCCTCCCCCAGCGACGGACAACAACAGGGATCTCCGAAAAGTTTAAAGTCCCCCTCAAAGCCTGCTCTTCTTGCTCCTCTTCCTCCCCCCAGCCACCATCCTCCTCTGACTCCTCTTCAGACTCCTGCTGCCTTGTCTCAGATGGAGTAGCCGCCCCTGGAAATTCATTCAGCATTGCGACTTCCTCATCTTCGAGCTCCTGCTCCTCGATGGCTTGATTAATGACACGCAATGCACACTCCAGAAAGAAGGTGTAAGGTATGATGTCACTGATAGTGCCCTGGCTGCGACTGACTAGTTTCGTGATTTCATCAAATGGCTGCAGAAGTCTGCATGCGTTGCGCATGAGCAGCCACTGGCTAGGTGAAAAGAAACCAAGCTCCCCAGAGCCTGTCCTGCTGCAGAGTTCGTACAGGTAGTCATTAATGGCACATTGCTGCTGGAGCAGCCTATCAAGCATATACAAGGTGGAGTTCCATCACGTCGGGCTGCCACAAATCAGGCGTCTGACTGGCAGGTGTTGTCGCCGCTGAACGTCAGAAAGGCGAGCCATGGCCGTGTAAGATCTTCTAAAATGGTGAGAGTTTTTTCTGACCTGCTGCAAGATGTCCTGGACCCTGGGGTATTTGGCAACAAATCGCTACACCACTAAGTTCAGGACATGTGCCATCCACGGCATATGTGTCATTTTGCACTATTTAAGCGTGCTCAGCAGATTGGCACCGTTGTCGCACCCAACTTTACCAACTGGTAAATTGAGCAGGGTTAGCCATTGATTGGCCTCTGACCGCAAACCTGAAAGCAGTGCAGGACCGGTGTGGCTCTTGTCTTCTAGGCACAACAGCTAAAGCCAAAGGTTCTGGGGAGCTTGGGGGGGGGGTGCAGCGGAAAAGGCGGTAGCAGTGGAAAAGGAGTAGTCAGCCGAAGAGGAGACAGAGGATGGAGTAGAAGGAGGAAAAGAAGAGGCAGGCCTGCATGCAATCCGTGGCGGTAACACCAAATCCATACCGGTGCCACGGGTTACATGCTTGACAACCGTCAGAAGGTTAACCTAGTGGGAAGTGAAAGTTATGTTCCTTCCCTGTCCGTGTTTGCTAGACCACGTGTCTGTGGTCAGATGTATCTTGGCACCGACACTGTGTATAGAATACCTGAATTAATATTTGGTGGAAGCAGTAATATCGCACCCCTCAATTTGTAGTTTGTGCAAGCAGGTATATCAAACCCCTTAATCAGAATTTTGTGGAAGCAGGTATATCGCACCCCTCAATCAGTATTTTGTGGAAGCAGGTATATAGAACCCCTTAATCAGTATTTTGTAGAAGCAGGTATATTGCAACCCTCAATCAGTATTTTGTGGAAACAGGTATATAGAACCCCTGAATCAATATTTAGTGGAAGCAGAAATATCGCATACCTCAATCAGTATTTTGTGGAATCTGGTGTATCACAGGCCTTAATCAAAATTTGGTGGAAGCAGGTATATCGCACTCCTCAATCAGTATTTTGTGGAAGCAGGTATATAGAACCCCTTAATCAGTATTTTGTGGAAGCTGGTTAATAGAACCGCTTAATCAGTATTTTGTAGAAGCATGTATATCGCACCCCTCAATCAGTATTTAGTGGAAACAGGTATATAGAACACCTGAATCATTATTTGGTGGAAGCAGGTATATCACACACCTCAATCTGTATTTTGTGGAAGCAGGTATATCAAACCCCTTAATCAGTATTTTGTAGAAGCAGGTATATCGCACCACTCAGTCAGTATTTTGTGAAAGCAGGTATATAGAACCCCAGAATCAATATTTGCGGAAGCAGGTATATCGCACCCCTCAATTAGTATTTTGTGGAAGCAGGTATATCAAACCAATTAATCAGTATTTTGTGAAAGCAGGTATATAGCACCCCTCAATCAGTTTTTTGGGGGGCAACAGGTATATCACACCCGTTGCAAATAGTTGTTCCAATAATGCATGTCCCTCTATATACCTGCTATATCGTAGCATAACCGCACACAACTGCTGCACAATACAAATGCACTATAATATACTTTCTATGTTAGAAAGTATAAGTATATCACACCCCTCAGTATATTGCACCTATTGATAGCACACCTATTCCAGTCTTTAAAAGGACTTTTGTGGTCCTATTAGCTAGAATTTGGTGTCCTTAACAGTATGTCCCTGCTCCACACAGCAACCTCTCCCTACACTGGCAAAACACAGAATGTAAAATGGCTGCCATATTGGGTTCTGTTATAGGGTGGGGGTGTGTCCATGTACTGAAACGTCTCAATTGGCTGTCCTGTCCCACCTGATGGATGTGTCATGGGTCAAAGTCTGGCGTAATTCAAAAGAATTTGGCGCATGTGACCATCGCCATATGTTCACATGTTCGGCGAATAGCGAACGAGCAAAGTTCTCCGCGAAACAACTTCCGGCAAGGCCATCTCTATATAACAAACCAAAATACAGCCGGCACTCGACTTGACGTTTACGTTGCTGCGGGAAGGAGTTTCCTCCATGTGGAATGTATGAAGACATTCCAGAATCTGTGTCTTGCTTATAAGTATATACTTTTATTTCATCATAATAAAGTATATGATATGTTTCGGCATACAGCCTTTCTCAGTCCAAATACATCATTATTATAAACCAATCACCTATATATAATATGATCAATCAGAACACAAGTGACGTAATACGCCCTACAGCGGGCGGTAACCAGCTCAGTACGAATGAACATCCAGCTTTCACTTCATGTAACAGACATAAACAAATATACCATGCTATTATTAGAGAGGATCAACGGGATGATGAGGTCTATGAAAAAATAACATACAACAGGTAAGTCTGCATACCTAAAACTGAAATGCAGGTATATTCTACAGATGTGAAATTTCATAATTCAACTTATGGATCCAGTATGCCTCCCTACATAATAAAAGTTTTTTTATGTTGCCTCCTCTTCGTGGTCTTTTTTTTGTTCCAAAACCTGAAACCTCAGTTGTGACACTGTATTTTTGTATTTATCAAAATGGTAGGGTAATGGTAGAAATAAGTTCTTAGTTCTTATAGTAGGCTTATGTTTACAAATTCTGTCTCTAATAGCTTGCATTGTTTCCCCTACATACAGCAGACCGTAGGGGCATTGTATCAGGTAGATAACATTTGTGGATTCACAAGTAAAAAATCCATCTATTTTGAAGGCCTGTACCATATGGGGATGATAGAACTCTTGACCTTTGATAATGTGAGAACATTAAAAACAATGGAGGCACGGGAATGTGCTTTTCTTCACTGTTCTCCAAGGAAGCTGAGAAATGAATGCACTCGAATAAGCGAGATGAATTGCAAATGACGCATAATATAACTGTGCAATAGAGAGGAGCCATCAAAACGTTAATAGAGGACAAGTCCTTAATTTTGAAACTGGCAGATAAAGGGGGTTCCATAGTGGTCATGGATAGGAGTAAAAATGTATGGGAAGTGTGTGACAAACCACCCGCCAATCCCGTCATACTATGCCACAGTTGCCCTACAGGTCTTGTCCACTAGAGACTTCTGGAGGCGAATCCACGGTGAGCACAGTAGACGTTTAAGATTGGTCACACCGACCAATCTTAAACGTCTACTGTGCTCACAGTGGATTCTCCTCCAGAAGTCTGGAGGCAACTGTGGCATAGCCCATATATGATAAAATCAGAAAAATAAAAATTATCGATTTCACGCTGGAAATCAGATGAATTAGCTGCCACCACTCTTCGTATTGAATTGGGGCGAAGAGACCCCGGCTAGCTAATCCTAAAGGGAAGAAACGGTAATTTGCTACCTAGCTAACCAATTAACAATTTAGAAAAATATGACAATGTGGTAGTATGTCTCCTCTGAGGACAGAGTTCTTAGCATAAACCAGGTAATCAAGGAACAAGGGCAAAACTGGAACGATGCAATTGTTAGTTTTATTCTAAAAACTATACACAAAAAATATATACATTAAAACTGACAGATAAATATACCTGCCAGTGGAATAGATCGGTTGAATAGAAATAGGTAAGAGGTGGAAGGGAATAGAATGTCTGTAAGTTCAGAATTACCGAGGTATAGTCCAGTAAAAGATAAAGTCTTTGAAAGGAATAATCCAAGATGGCGGGGTGCCCGTGTCCAGCTGGCGGTCGTGATGTAGTCAACGTCAGATGGTAGGTGAAGGAACCAGGACTAGAGTTGAGTTTTCACCTGGATGTTCGGGTCTGGCAGGTTCAGCCGAACTTGAAAAGAAAAGTTCGGATTCGGGACGCGAACTTGACCCGAACTTGAATACGAACCCCATTGAAGTCAATAGGGACCCGAACTTTTGGCCACTAAAATGGCTCTAAAATAGGCCTGGAAAGAGCTAGAGGGCTGCAAGAGCAGCAAAATGTGCTTAAAAGCATGGCAAATGCTCTGCAAACAAATGTGGATAGGGAAATGAATTGAAAAAACATAAAAGACCTTAAAAAAAAAATTGGAATGATGTAGGAGAAAGAGGTTGAGGAGGCGGTGAATGGGTGGATGTGGCAGTGTAGGCTCACATGTCGGTCTAGGTGGAAAGGGCGGCGAAGGAGGAATAGGCAGCCAACACAGATGTGTGTTATTTTGCATTTTTACATAGGGGTATCCCCCAAAATATTGGGACATATATAAAAAAAAAAAAGGAATACGTGTACTTGAGTACAAGGATGGATGGTTGAGGCTGTTAGAACTGTCTATTCTGCACAAGGTACAGACAAGTCTTGTGGGATCCAGGCCTGGTTAATTTTAATGAACGTGAGCTTGTCCACGTTGGCTGTGGACAGGTAGATGCATCTGTCTGTAATGACGCCTCCTGCCGTGCTAAATACATGTTCAGAGAGTACACTGGCTGCAGGGCAGGCCAGCACCTCCAAGGCATACAGGGCAAGCTCTGGCCATGTGGACAATTTGGAGACCCAGAAGTTGAATGGGGCAGAACCATCAGTCAGTACTAGTGTTGAGCGCGAATATTCGAATTGCAATTTCTTTTCTCGAATATTGAGATTTTGCTAATATTTAGAATATAGTGCTATATATTCGCGAAATCGAATATTCGTTTTTTTTGGGTTTTTTTAATGCTCCAGTCAGTGCCCGTTGCCGCTTCTGCCAACTTCCGTGCTCATGGAGCGTCCCCATCACCATGGGAACGTCTCCATATACTAGAATGTACTGTCAGATTTGAGAATTACGTTGAAATTGCAATTCGATTATTTCAAGTTATAATAATCGAATTGCGATTTCAACTTAAGCACTGCTATATTCCATATTTGTTAATTCTAGCCTAATATGGAATATAGCAGTGCTAAGTTGAAATCGCCATGCGATTACTTCGAGTTATATTAATCGCATTGCGATTTCAACTTGGACCTGGTTTACTGTGGTTGGCTTCAATGGCTTGGTAGAATTAGCGAATATGACGAATGTATTCGTCATATTCAACAAAACGAAGATATTCTCCATCTTCGTTTTAGCTACCTATTCATCAACTTCGCGAATTCTAGCAATCATATAGGAAAGTTTACTATAGAGACAGATAAGTTTAATTCACTATGCGATTATATTACTTAGCTTTTTTAAAAATAAATAGAATAATTATAATACCTGATAATTATTATAATTATTCTATTTATAAAAAAAAAAGCTAAGTAATATAATCGCATAGTGAATTAAACTTAGCTGTCTCTATAGTCAACTTTCCTATATGATTGCTAGAATTCGTGAAGTTGATGAATAGGTAGCTAAAACAAAGATGGAGAATATCTTCGTTTTGTGGAATATGACGAATACATTCGTATATTCGTTTTGTGGAATATGACGAATACATTCGTCATATTCGCTAATTCTACCAAGCCATTGAAGCCAACCACAGTAAACCAGGTCCAAGTTGAAATCGCAATGCGATTAATATAACTCGAAGTAATCGCATGGCGATTTTAACTTAGCACTGCTATATTCCATATTAGGCTAGAATTAATGAATATGGAATATAGCAGTGCTTAAGTTGAAATCGCAATTCGATTATTATAACTAGGGATGAGCGAACTCGAACTGTATAGTTCGGGTTCGTACCGAATTTTGGGGTGTCCGTGACACGGACCCGAACCCGGACATTTTCGTAAAAGTCCGGGTTCGGGTTCGGTGTTCGTCGCTTTCTTCGCGCTTTTGTGACGCTTTCTTGGCGCTTTTTGAAAGGCTGCAAAGCAGCCAATCAACAAGCGTCATACTACTTGCCCCAAGAGGCCATCACAGCCATGCCTACTATTGGCATGGCTGTGATTGGCCAGAGCACCATGTGACCCAGCCTCTATTTAAGCTGGAGTCACATAGCGCCGCCCGTCACTCTGCTCTGATTAGCGTAGGGAGAGGTTGCGGCTGCGACAGTAGGGCGAGATTAGGCAGATTAACTCCTCCAAAGGACTTGATTAACTGATCGATCTGCAGCTGTGGATCATTGAGCTGCTGATCCTCAATTGCTCACTGTTTTTAGGCTGCACAGACCGTTTGTCAGTCTCATTTTTCTGGGGTGATCGGCGGCCATTTTGTGTCTTGTGGTGCGCCAGCACAAGCTGCGACCAAGTGCATTTAACCCTCAATGGTGTGGTTGTTTTTTGGCTAAAGCCTACATCAGGGTGAAGCTGTCACACCAAGTGCATTTAACCAGCAATAGTCTGTTCATTTTTTGGCCATATACAAAATCAGGGGCAAGCTGCGCCTGTCACCAAGTGCATTTAACCCTCAATGGTGTGGTTGTTTTTTGGCTAAAGCCTACATCAGGGTGAAGCTGTCACACCAAGTGCATTTAACCAGCAATAGTCTGTTCATTTTTTGGCCATATACAAAATCAGGGGCAAGCTGCGCCTGTCACCAAGTGCATTTAACCCTCAATGGTGTGGTTGTTTTTTGGCTAAAGCCTACATCAGGGTGAAGCTGTCACACCAAGTGCATTTAACCAGCAATAGTCTGTTCATTTTTTGGCCATATCCCAGTCTAATTCTGTCACTAAATCCATACCGGTCACCCAGCGCCTAAATACTAGGCCTCAAATTTATATCCAGCTAAATCTGTCCCTAGTGCTGTAGCTGGGCGAGTTATTTAGTGTCCGTTCAAGCACATTTCTTGTTCTGGGTTGAAATACAATTCCCAATTTAGCAATTTCATAATTTAGTGGTTCCTGCTATATCAGAGCTATTTGAAATCTATCCCAAAAAGGGTATATAATATTGAAGGTGCACATTGGGTCATTCAGAATAACTTCACACACACCCGCTACTGTGTATTTCCAAGTCTAATTCTGTCACTAAACCCATACCTGTCACCCAGCGCCTAAATACTAGGCCTCAAATTTAAATCCCTCTAAATCTCTCGTTACCCACCGCTGTACTGTTGTTGCTGGGCAAGATATTTAGTGTCCGTCAAAGCACATTTTTTGTTCTGGGTTGAAGTACAATTCCCAATTTAGCAATTTCATAATTTAGTGGTTTCTGCTATATCAGAGCTATTTGAAATCTATCCCTAAAAGGGTATATAATATTGAAGGTGCACATAGGGTCATTCAGAATAACTTCACACACACGCTTCTGTGCATTTCCAAGTCTAATTCTGTCACTAAATCCATACCGGTGACCCAGCGCCTAAATACTAGGCCTCAAATTTAAATCCCTCTAAATCTCTCGTTACCCACCGCTGTACTGTTGTTGCTGGGCAAGATATTTAGTGTCCGTCAAAGCACATTTTTTGTTCTGGGTTGAAGTACAATTCCCAATTTAGCAATTTCATAATTTAGTGGTTTCTGCTATATCAGAGCTATTTGAAATCTATCCCTAAAAGGGTATATAATATTGAAGGTGCACATAGGGTCATTCAGAATAACTTCACACACACGCTTCTGTGCATTTCCAAGTCTAATTCTGTCACTAAATCCATACCGGTGACCCAGCGCCTAAATACTAGGCCTCAAATTTAAATCCCTCTAAATCTCTCGTTACCCACCACTGTACTGTTGTTGCTGGGCAAGATATTTAGTGTCCGTCAAAGCACATTTTTTGTTCTGGGTTGAAGTACAATTCCCAATTTAGCAATTTCATAATTTAGTGGTTCCTGCTATATCAGAGCTATTTGAAATCTATCCCAAAAAGGGTATATAATATTGAAGGTGCACATTGGGTCATTCAGAATAACTTCACACACACCCGCTACTGTGTATTTCCAAGTCTAATTCTGTCACTAAACCCATACCTGTCACCCAGCGCCTAAATACTAGGCCTCAAATTTAAATCCCTCTAAATCTCTCGTTACCCACCGCTGTACTGTTGTTGCTGGGCAAGATATTTAGTGTCCGTCAAAGCACATTTTTTGTTCTGGGTTGAAGTACAATTCCCAATTTAGCAATTTCATAATTTAGTGGTTTCTGCTATATCAGAGCTATTTGAAATCTATCCCTAAAAGGGTATATAATATTGAAGGTGCACATAGGGTCATTCAGAATAACTTCACACACACGCTTCTGTGCATTTCCAAGTCTAATTCTGTCACTAAATCCATACCGGTGACCCAGCGCCTAAATACTAGGCCTCAAATTTAAATCCCTCTAAATCTCTCGTTACCCACCACTGTACTGTTGTTGCTGGGCAAGATATTTAGTGTCCGTCAAAGCACATTTTTTGTTCTGGGTTGAAGTACAATTCCCAATTTAGCAATTTCATAATTTAGTGGTTCCTGCTATATCAGAGCTATTTGAAATCTATCCCAAAAAGGGTATATAATATTGAAGGTGCACATTGGGTCATTCAGAATAACTTCACACACACCCGCTACTGTGTATTTCCAAGTCTAATTCTGTCACTAAACCCATACCTGTCACCCAGCGCCTAAATACTAGGCCTCAAATTTAAATCCCTCTAAATCTCTCGTTACCCACCGCTGTACTGTTGTTGCTGGGCAAGATATTTAGTGTCCGTCAAAGCACATTTTTTGTTCTGGGTTGAAGTACAATTCCCAATTTAGCAATTTCATAATTTAGTGGTTTCTGCTATATCAGAGCTATTTGAAATCTATCCCTAAAAGGGTATATAATATTGAAGGTGCACATAGGGTCATTCAGAATAACTTCACACACACGCTTCTGTGCATTTCCAAGTCTAATTCTGTCACTAAATCCATACCGGTGACCCAGCGCCTAAATACTAGGCCTCAAATTTAAATCCCTCTAAATCTCTCGTTACCCACCGCTGTACTGTTGTTGCTGGGCAAGATATTTAGTGTCCGTCAAAGCACATTTTTTGTTCTGGGTTGAAGTACAATTCCCAATTTAGCAATTTCATAATTTAGTGGTTCCTGCTATATCAGAGCTATTTGAAATCTATCCCAAAAAGGGTATATAATATTGAAGGTGCACATTGGGTCATTCAGAATAACTTCACACACACCCGCTACTGTGTATTTCCAAGTCTAATTCTGTCACTAAACCCATACCTGTCACCCAGCGCCTAAATACTAGGCCTCAAATTTAAATCCCTCTAAATCTCTCGTTACCGCTGTACTGTTGTAGCTGGGAAAGTTATTTAGTGTCCCGTCAAAGCACATTTTTTGTTCTGGGTTGAAGTACAATTCCCAATTTAGCAATTTCATAATTTAGTGGTTCCTGCTATATCAGAGCTATTTGAAATCTATCCCAAAAAGGGTATATAATATTCAAGGTGCACATTGGGTCATTCAGAATAACTTCACACACACGCTTCTGTGCATTTCCAAGTCTAATTCTGTCACTAAATCCATACCGGTCACCCAGCGCCTAAATACTAGGCCTCAAATTTAAATCCCTCTAAATCTCTCGTTACCCACCACTGTACTGTTGTTGCTGGGCAAGATATTTAGTGTCCGTCAAAGCACATTTTTTGTTCTGGGTTGAAGTACAATTCCCAATTTAGCAATTTCATAATTTAGTGGTTTCTGCTATATCAGAGCTATTTGAAATCTATCCCTAAAAGGGTATATAATATTGAAGGTGCACATAGGGTCATTCAGAATAACTTCACACACACGCTTCTGTGCATTTCCAAGTCTAATTCTGTCACTAAATCCATACCGGTGACCCAGCGCCTAAATACTAGGCCTCAAATTTAAATCCCTCTAAATCTCTCGTTACCCACCGCTGTACTGTTGTTGCTGGGCAAGATATTTAGTGTCCGTCAAAGCACATTTTTTGTTCTGGGTTGAAGTACAATTCCCAATTTAGCAATTTCATAATTTAGTGGTTCCTGCTATATCAGAGCTATTTGAAATCTATCCCAAAAAGGGTATATAATATTGAAGGTGCACATTGGGTCATTCAGAATAACTTCACACACACCCGCTACTGTGTATTTCCAAGTCTAATTCTGTCACTAAACCCATACCTGTCACCCAGCGCCTAAATACTAGGCCTCAAATTTAAATCCCTCTAAATCTCTCGTTACCGCTGTACTGTTGTAGCTGGGAAAGTTATTTAGTGCCCGTCAAAGCACATTTTTTGTTCTGGGTTGAAGTACAATTCCCAATTTAGCAATTTCATAATTTAGTGGTTCCTGCTATATCAGAGCTATTTGAAATCTATCCCAAAAAGGGTATATAATATTCAAGGTGCACATTGGGTCATTCAGAATAACTTCACACACACGCTTCTGTGCATTTCCAAGTCTAATTCTGTCACTAAATCCATACCGGTCACCCAGCGCCTAAATACTAGGCCTCAAATTTATATCCCGCTGAATTTGAATACAATACATTGGGCCAAATAATATATTTGTTGTTGTGGTGAACCATAACAATGAGAAAAACATCTAGTAAGGGACGCGGACGTGGACATGGTCGTGGTGGTGTTAGTGGACCCTCTGGTGCTGGGAGAGGACGTGGCCGTTCTGCCACATCCACACGTCCTAGTGTACCAACTACCTCAGGTCCCAGTAGCCGCCAGAATTTACAGCGATATATGGTGGGGCCCAATGCCGTTCTAAGGATGGTAAGGCCTGAGCAGGTACAGGCATTAGTCAATTGGGTGGCCGACAGTGGATCCAGCACGTTCACATTATCTCCCACCCAGTCTTCTGCAGAAAGCGCACAGATGGCGCCTGAAAACCAACCCCATCAGTCTGTCACATCACCCCCATGCATACCAGGGAAACTGTCTCAGCCTCAAGTTATGCAGCAGTCTCTTATGCTGTTTGAAGACTCCGCTGGCAGGGTTTCCCAAGGGCATCCACCTAGCCCTTCCCCAGCGGTGAAAGACATAGAATGCACTGACGCACAACCACTTATGTTTCCTGATGATGAGGACATGGGAATACCACCTCAGCATGTCTCTGATGATGACGAAACACAGGTGCCAACTGCTGCGTCTTTCTGCAGTGTGCAGACTGAACAGGAGGTCAGGGATCAAGACTGGGTGGAAGACGATGCAGGGGACGATGAGGTCCTAGACCCCACATGGAATGAAGGTCGTGCCACTGACTTTCACAGTTCGGAGGAAGAGGCAGTGGTGAGACCGAGCCAACAGCGTAGCAAAAGAGGGAGCAGTGGGCAAAAGCAGAACACCCGCCGCCAAGAGACTCCGCCTGCTACTGACCGCCGCCATCTGGGACCGAGCACCCCAAAGGCAGCTTCAAGGAGTTCCCTGGCATGGCACTTCTTCAAACAATGTGCTGACGACAAGACCCGAGTGGTTTGCACGCTGTGCCATCAGAGCCTGAAGCGAGGCATTAACGTTCTGAACCTGAGCACAACCTGCATGACCAGGCACCTGCATGCAAAGCATGAACTGCAGTGGAGTAAACACCTTAAAACCAAGGAAGTCACTCAGGCTCCCCCTGCTACCTCTTCTGCTGCTGCCGCCTCGGCCTATTCTGCTGCTGCCGCCTCGGCCTCTTCCTCCGCCTCTGGAGGAACGTTGGCACCTGCCGCCCAGCAAACAGGGGATGTACCACCAACACCACCACCACCACCTCCGTCACCAAGCGTCTCAACCATGTCACACGCCAGCGTTCAGCTCTCCATCTCACAAACATTTGATAGAAAGCGTAAATTCCCACCTAGCCACCCTCGATCCCTGGCCCTGAATGCCAGCATTTCTAAACTACTGGCCTATGAAATGCTGTCATTTAGGCTGGTGGACACAGACAGCTTCAAACAGCTCATGTCGCTTGCTGTCCCACAGTATGTTGTTCCCAGCCGGCACTACTTCTCCAAGAGAGCCGTGCCTTCCCTGCACAACCAAGTATCCGATAAAATCAAGTGTGCACTGCGCAACGCCATCTGTAG